>NC_048440.1:3542668-3771779 GCF_004353265.1 Vitis riparia
AAAAATGCACAAATCCTAATATGTGAACACAATGAAACAAAGCCTAAGATATGCAGTCTTGATGCACAATCTTCAGCACTACAGAAGACTAAAGCAAATAGGTAGCCACAAAGAACCAACTACAAATGAGTGGCTTCAAAATGCACACTAACCAATTCACAGAACAAACAATAAACAGAAAAAAATCAAATGAGCAAAAAAAACTCAAAATAAAATAGGTAAAAAATAAGAAAAGCCTCATATCATGCGTTATTAGTGGGCTTAAAAAAACAAATGAGATATCCAAACTAGATTTAAAACAAGAAAAACAAAAACAAGATTTCAAGATGTTACATGGAAAAAACGAACTAAATTCAGGTTAATCTCAAATAAACTAAAGAAAAATAGGGTGAACAAAACAATGACAAGCCTATAAACATCCCAGAATTGACAAATTAATGTGTGGCCTTTAATATCCATATCCAATCAACAAGCAACTTTTAACGATAGCTAATGAAAGAAAAACATAACCAAATATGGGTCTCATAATGAAAAGAGCTTAACTGAGAAAAGATGTATTAGTGAAGCTTTTCTTCCATTTATTTGGTTCTTTACTTTCTTTCTCTTTTATTTTCTTCTTTCTCTAGTCCTTTTCTTTTTTTCTCCTAAGCTTTTTCTCTCTATCTCTCTTTTTACCCAACAAATCCCTAATGACTAGAATATTTTTGTGCATCTCTCTCTCGCACACACAACAATGTAGAATGTGCTCTCACACCTCTTAAAAATGAGAGAAAAAATCCCCTACAAAATTCCAAAAGGACATTTCGAGCAAGGATCCTAAGTTAAGGTTTATAACCAAATTAATGAACGTAGGTTAAACCTAAGGTGCCATAGAAAGTCATGCTAGAATCAACAAAAAATTCCTTAATGGTCTCTAAAAAATGGCTTAAAAATCAATAACGAGTCGAGTAACAATGAACTACCAAGGGACATGATAAATGGAAGGGATCCTAAGTGCATGTTATGAAAGAGTATAGGGTAAGGGGAAAATAAACATGAAATAACATGTGTTAGGAGGACAAAATGGAGGGTCCGTAGGTTCCCCAATCCAACTGTTAGGATATTGCCCTTAAAAGCATGACATGATGTAATAAATTTGGAATTCATTATTTATTTAATGATGTTCCAATTTTACTTTTAGCCATTCTTATTCCATGTATTACACTTTATGAACATTTTTACCTACATCTTTTGCATTGTACATGACTTAGGTGCATTAGGGGTTGCACAAAAGATCTAAATCATGGGTTCCTTGCAAATAAATGATTTGTTCACAACTAGTTCACGAGTGTATGCAACCAATTAGAGGTAGTGTGCACCACATCCTAATTTAAGGGATTACTAGTCTTGGCTATCAGGATAGGTTCCCCAAGGTGAGTGTAATGTGTGTATGGTTACACATTGGACATGGCCTATGATGAGTTATAACTTAAGGCTATCAAGTAGTCATGACCTCACCAAACTACTTCATTGTGTTGTCTCTCAACCTTGAGAGAATATTGAGTTTGTGCTAAAGTTAGCAGTGGCTTTGACCTATGGGTGACATCGTAAGTTGATCATATATTCCTTATGGATTAGGTCATTACTAATAAAAGTCAGTAACAATAAGTATTTTCAATAGAGGTACCATGATATCTCATGGGATTGAGATAGTGTGTCCCATTGGGTGATTCTAAGGAGGTGTGTTAATGGAAACTATGGCCATAGTAATTCCTTGAGTGGAACTTGACATAGGTTCTTTGAGAACTAAGATATGCCAGTTGAATACACAATAGAAAGATTTGTAACTTAAGGATAGTAGAGTTAGTCTTGAAATATTGATAGCTTTCACATTGTTAGACTACGGACACACCAGTTCATAGGAAGATTAAAGATAATGGATAACAGGTCACAAACCCGAGCATGTAATGTCTCATTGTTATTTACATAAAATACTGAAATTTAGTTAATTCTCTGTAGTGGGATATTGAATCAACTTCTGAATTGGATTATGAGGGAGCCAATACTCCTATGGGTCCTAGTAGTTCCTCCTCTGAGCTCATATACCTTGCTGGCACAGATTGTGAAAGTCAGATTGGCTATAGGTTCACTTTTGTGCATAAGAGTGTTTTGGTAATTATGCAAGGTTGCACAGGGGTAAGTAAACAAGGTCTTTAGATTGGGCTAGTTGATTAATTAGTAGACCTTATTGGATTAATTAATCAATTAGAACTCATTTTGGGCTGAATTAAGTGACCTAAGCTCATGGGGGCTCAAGTCACTTAAGCTTAATTAGGAACCTTATAAATACCCCCTAGGAGTTAGAGTTTCCATCACTTTTGTCTTCCACCATCCAGAGAGAAAGAGAGCCATAATCTCCAACATTTTTCCTGCTTATCAAAAGTGTGCCAAGAACAAGATTGAGTCATCGGGCGAAATATCATGGGTTTACGAGACTTCTAACAACTTTAAGGTCATCTTCAACACTTGGAATTTAAGGTTTGGGAACATCCAAACCTAAAGGTTAGTATTTTAACCCTAAAAGATCAATTTTTTTTAAAAATGATATTACTTCCATTGCTTAGATCTAAGATGTCAACATGGAGTGCAAGATCATGGTTCGTGTCATCAGGCGAAAAATCTTAGGTGTATGAGACTTCCAAATTCGTTGTTCAACACCTTCACTAAGTAGAATGATTTGGGAACATCAAAATTAAAGGAAACTTTCTATAATGACTTTTCTCTTGATCCTAGAATGGTAAAAAATTGATTTTTGCTTCTGTTGCATAGGATCTAGAGGCCTAGGGTATTTTTGCATGCACCTATACGATCCAGGGTAAAGGAATGGAGAAATCCAAGGTTCCTAGTAATGTCTTCTTTCCATAATTTTCTTTCTCATTTCTCATCCTATGCATTCCTTTATTTGCTTTTGTTGCGTCTTTTTCCCCTCTCAAACTTGAGACTTATCTCAAAATATATGGATAGGGTCTTAACAATAATTCAAGTTAATTCATGTATTAGGATAGAGCCCTTAAAAGCATGACATGATTTAAAAAAATTTGAATTCATTATTTATTTAATGATATTCCAGTTTCACTTTTCTATATCCTTATTACATCCATTATGCTTTATAAGCATTCTTACCTAGAATTTTTTGCGTTGTACATGACTTGGATGCATTAGGAGTTGTACAGAAGATCCACGTTATGGGTCTTTTGCAAGTAGATGACTTGTTCACAACTGATTCATGGACTTAAACAATTCATTTGAGGCAATAGTCTACTACCTCAAAATTAGAGGGATGGCTAGTCTTTGCCATCGGGATGGGTTTCCCATGGTAAGTGCACTAATGTGTATGGTTACACATTGAATAAGACCTACAATGAATCATGACATAAGGCTATCAAGTTTTCATGATTTCACCAAGCTGCTTTATTGTATTGTCTTTCAACCTTGAGAGAATACTAAGCTTATGGCCAACTTAGTAGTGGCTTTGACCTATGGGTGAGATCTTAAAGTGATCATATATTCCCCTATGGATTAGGTCACTTTTGATGAAAGCTGGTAGCAATAAGTATTCTCAATAAAGGCATCATGATATCTCATGGGATTGAGATAAATTGTCCTTTTGGGTTGTTAGGACATTGGGTCTTGTTTATATGTTGTTAAGTTTGTTCTTTTTTATGTTTGGTCATAGAAGTCTTTTTAGATAGCAATTTGCTCTCCATTAAAGATCAAGAGTTGTAGTCTATCTAATCGGGAAATCATAAGTATGTCTAAAAAGGTTCAACTTGTGGCAATTTAGGATCCATTGAGGTATAAAGAGGATTTGGCAAGTTTTTTGAACTTAAAATTAATTTTTATAAATTTTTGAAAAATAGAGGACACTCAAGCAAGGAGCAGTGATCAACCCACTAAAGTGGGCTTGAGAGGTAATGAATTTTCAGCCAAGATTCTTTCACATAAATTTGATTTGGAAGTCTTTTAAAACTAAACCTCTTTGGGATTACTCTTATATATACCTCCTTATAATCCCTTAAGGGTTAGAGATTGAAAAGAGATCATAGAGAGTTTAAAGAGATTTCAAAATGGAGTCTCCTAGAGTGAAAGCCTAAAGGGCCACAACATTCCCAATCTCTCATTCAAGGATTTGATATTTGAATCTTGGTTTGAAGACCTTCATCCTTCAACAAGGTTGAACTGTATTCATTGGAGCAATCAGAGATTGCTACATCGTGGATGTGGTTTAAGTTGTAGGTACTAAGAGCAAGTCTTTAGGGTAAAGGAGCCAGGTAAATCTGTGTAACTTGATTTCATATAATGGATTTAGATTAGTGGGTCTTAGACCTCGTGGTTTTTTTATCTCCATAGTTAATATGGGGGGTTTTCCATGTAAAAATTCGATGCCCATTGCATATCTGTTAATGTCATTGCTATATCTTTGAATATTTGATTATCATTGTTATCCCTAACAACTAGTAGGTTATCCGTAATAGATTAAAATCGGATTTAATTCTTAAAGATTTCAAGTATAATTCATTTGGTTATACAAGGTATCCTTGGGATCTCTTAGGATAAAATTTGAGGATAATATATATAAATATTTATTTTAAATTTTAAAAACACCCATTCATCCCGCCTTTAGGTGTTCCCTATTGGGCTTTCGATTTTTTATGGGTGATCCTAAATTAAGGAATTACTAAAATGTTGTGATTTTGGCAGTATTTAATGGAATAAATTCTTATGAAGTTTTCATGAGAGTATTTATTAAATTAGAAAGGTGCAAGGACAAGGAGAGTAAATTTGTGAGGAATTTTAAATATGAGAGAAAAATTTCCTTTAGTGAATAAGGTGCTCTCAAGATTTTCAAAATCTCATAAATTGTTAATTTCCTTATTTCACTAGAGTTTCCAATTTGGAAATTTTCATTAGAGATAATTTATCATTAAAAGATTATTACCAAAAGGCTTAGTAATTTGATGGAAATAATTTTTTTTTTGGAAACATTTCCAAGATAAAATATTTATTAGTTGGATTTGTGTAAGAGAAAGAGAATTCATTCTCTTATTGCACTAGGTTTCCAATTATGAATAAATATTTTTGGAAATTCTCAAAATAGATAATTTATTCATCAAAGTAATTACTAAGGATTTAAATGTTCTTATCTATCTTAAAATATTAAGTGGGAGAGGATTCTAGGCAAGCCCATGACCTCCATTGTCAAGCCCATTTTGATTTGGGTTCATCACCACCCTTTCAGGATGTATTGGAAAAAAGAACTAGATTGTGTAATGATGCACTAAAAAAGAATACATGCCTAAAATATATGATCCTTTCTTGAGTAGACCATATCATGGAACAATCAAAAAAATGTTTTCACCTTCAATCATAAATGAAACTTCTAGAGAAAATTATATTAGACATGTTTGCAATGGGAGTGACCACAGCTTTAGTGGGGTTCTTTACTTGGTGACATTGATAGTTCAAGAACAATGGTTATACACTTGACATTGCATATGAAGTAGTAGAATCACCCTCATGCAGTCCTGTTTGCATTGTCCATAAGCCAAATTTAGAAAGTATGTTGATCTTACCTTTATATACCTTCATGTTTAAGACAGGAAGATTGATTTGAGAGGGTCTCTAACTAGTAATAAGGTCATGACATGCCCCACGTAAGCTTGATTCTTATGATACTAGGATACTTTGCAAAAGAACATGTAGTTTGAGAGCACTAGATTTTTGCTAAATTAATTACCAATTGCCTTGAATGCACAATTATGTCATATGCATGGCTATTTTCTTTGTTACATGTGTCATGTTGGTTATTTATTATCACTTTGGACAAAACCCAACTAATCATTTGGACTTAGTATTATTCTGGATATAATAACTATGTACTTGCATAGAAGCTAGTTTAAGTAGAGCTAGCTAATCCTTATGAATAACCTAGCAAAAAAAAAAAGTGGCGTATTAGAGGTGGTATTAGAAGAGTTAGAAGACCAAGTGTTTAATACTTTATCTTTAGATAATGTGTTACAATAGCAACACATGTCTATTAGTAGGGACTTTGATATTCTATTTTTAGTCTACAAGGATTATTTAGTTATAAGGGCAGGTTAGCTTAAAGAAGCTACCCTTAGGACTATTATGAACATCAGATTTTATATGATCTTAAGGACCTTGCCAGTTTCTTCAAGATGGTTAAAGGGATTCTTAAAGAACATAAGGGTATATAAATACTTTCTTACCAAGTCAAGATGACCCTTTTGGGCTAGATTAAGTGACCCAAGCCTTGATGGGCTCAAGTCACTTAAGCCCAGTGGACAATGCTATAAATACCCCCTTATTCAATTAGTCGTCTTCCACTTCTAGAAAGAAAAAGAGAGCTAAAGTTTTTTTCTTTCCATTACCCATAGTTTGGAATGCCAAGATCGTGGTTCAAGTCTTCATATGAAAGATCTTGGGTGTGTGAGACCTTTAAACTTTTTCTTTTCCACGTGGAATTGATCTAGGAACATCTAGATCCAAGTATGAGTACTACATATCTTGATCTATAATTAATGATGATTTTTATTGCCATTTTACTCACTATGATAATTTAGAGATGCATAGGGATAGATGCATGCACCCCACAAAATCTAGGGACAAGGAATAGAGATATTTAGGTTTCCCAGTACTATCACCAATAACGCACTAAGAACCATAAATTATGCACTCAGTGAAATATAATGAGAATAGCACCCTCTAAGGGCGATAAACAATATTGTACACTTAGAGGGCACTTCAATAACGCAACTTTAAGTGATATTGTAGATTGCATGTTTAGGAAGCCACCATATTACACACTTAAAGAACTCTTCTCAAATTGCGCTTGGTCAAATAGTGCACATTTCTTAGGCATCCAACAATGGCACACCCAAGATAGGAGAACCCTTTGTAGGTTGTGTACTCTAAAGGCATCAATCCACATTGTACACTTGGAGAAGTGCACTTAAAGTGTACACCATTGAGTAAAGGTTTAG
The DNA here is from genome assembly GCF_004353265.1 of Vitis riparia. Taxonomy (NCBI): domain Eukaryota; kingdom Viridiplantae; phylum Streptophyta; class Magnoliopsida; order Vitales; family Vitaceae; genus Vitis; species Vitis riparia. Next base: position 3,549,712 of record NC_048440.1, read on the forward strand.
ATTGCTCACCTAAGAGCTAGGCTATACAATGTACCTCCTATTATGCACTAACGGAACCTCTATCAGGCTACGCACCATTCAAGTGCACCTCATCCCAACATGTATAGTGCTCACAAAACTAGTAACCATTAGTGCATTATTCATTCAACAATAAATCAAGTGCATATCAATATTCATTAATGCGTAATTTTGTCACCAATAACTTAGTACACTCCCCCTTAATAAAGCGTCTTCTCTCACTTCAAGAAGTGCACCCCATAACTCATCTCACTACATTATCTTAACAGCTTCACCAAGCATGAGCTCCAAAAATTACGCTTTCATCAAGTTGCATACCAAATAGTGCCCTTAAGGCTTCTAAATGTTTGATCCTTCACATCATTATGCTGCCACACTAACAAAACAAGAAGTGCGACCACCATTCATACTACATTGACATGTTTTGACTAAAATGACCACATCGATACATTACTTATTAGGATAGGGCCTTTAAAAGGATGATGTGATGTAATAAACTTTTGGATTTTATTGTTTATTAATAAAATTTCTAGTTCACTTTTATATATCCTAATTTCGCACATTATACTTTGTAAGAAATCTAGTTTGTATCTTTTGCATTGTATATGACTTGGGTGCATTAGGACTTGCACGGAAGATTCAAGTCATGAGTTCCTTGCAAGTAGATGACTTATTCACAACCAGTTTGTGGGCTTCCTATTAGAAGTTCTAGTGCACTACCTCCTAATTCAAGAGATGTTTGGTCTTGGTCATTAAGATGGGTTTCTCATGGTGAGTGCACTAGTATATATAGTTACACATTGGATAAGACATACGACGAGCCATGATTTAAGGTTATGAAGTAGTCGTGATTTTATCAAGATTCTTTATTATATTGTTTCTCACCCTTGAGAGAATATTAAGATTGTGTTAAAGTTAGTAGTAGCTTTGACCAATAGGTGAGATCATAAGTTGATCATATATTTCCTATGGATTGGGTCGCTATTAGTGGAAGTTGGTAGCAATATGTATCTTAATAGAGGCACCATGATATCTCATGGGATTGAAATAGACTGTCCCTTTGGTGATCTTAAGGAGATGTGTTCATGTAAACTATGACTATAATAATTCTTTAAGTTGAACTTGGCATATGATTTTAGAGAGCTAAGATATGTTAGTTGAACACACAATAGGAGGATCTATAACTCAAAGATATTAGAGGTAGTATTAAGGCATTGATAACTTTCACCTTATTAGATTATGGACACCAATTTATAGGGAGATTGAATGCAATAGATGGTAAATCACGAACCCGAGCACTTAATGTCTCATTATTATTAACATAAGGTATTGGAGTGCAATTGAATCTCTATAATAGGATGTTGAATCAACTTTAGAATTGGATCCTATGGGTCCCAATGGTTCTTGCTTGAGTTCTTATACCTTAATGACACAATCTATGAGGTTTGGATTAACTTTAGGTCCACTTTTGTGCATAAGGGCATTTTTGTAATTACATAAGGTTACATAACTGTTAGTGAACAAAGTCTTTACATTGAATTATTTAGGACCTATTTTTTACTAGATTAAGTAGCATAAGCCCTTGGTGGGCACAAGTCACTTAAGCTCAAGTAGGGAACCTTATAAATACCCCTTAAGGGTTAGGGTTTCCATCACTTTTTGAAGTGAACTATCTTCCACCATCTTGAGAGAAAGAAAAAACAAGAGCCATAGCCTCCACCCTCCTTTCTTCCCCACTTGTTGTGTGTTAAGATCAAAAAGAGCCATCAAGTGGAAGATCTTAGGTATTTGAGACTCTAACAACTTTGATTTTCATCTTCACTGCATGGACTAGATTTAGGAACATCAAAATCTTAGATAATGTTTTCTAATGCATATTTTGAATCTTATTATTGTTTTAGAAAATGTAATTTTGTCGTTGTGCATTGGATTTAGCTTTGGAAGATTCACATGTACCTAACTTGATCCTAGAATAGGAAATGAAGAGATTTGAGTTTCCCTACATCACCTACATGGGCAAGAGGTGTAGCTTAGAGGAATAAATTCAAAGTAATAAAGAGGAGAAAGATTTTTCACCTATAAATATGGGAACTGTAAATAGCAGTCTCTTTTAGAGGGAGACTTTCTTAGAGGTGGCACCTTATCTCTTAGAGGAGAGATACATTCTTTTCTTCTGAGGTAAAGGTGTTAAGAAAATAAGTTAGTTTTTTTTTTTTTCTCTTTTCTTATTCTTGTTATTTATTTCTTATTTTAGTAAAGTCTTTTGTTTTTAATTTCAGTAAAGGTTTTGGTTTTTAATTTTAATAAAGTTTTTTGTTTCAACTTTATGTTTCTATATTCATTTTTGTGTGTTTTCTTTTCTATCTTTGTGTTTTTGTTTCTTAGTTTGTGAAGGGGACTAAGGTTTCCTATCTTTGTTTGATTCACCGTGATTTAGCTATCTATGGTTGAAAAAGGCTCTACTAAGGTCTATGGTCATGAGAACGAAAATGAGTCTCCAAATGCCAGAGTTAATGGTTATGAGAACCAAAAGGAGTAACCATGGTCATGAATCTAATAGACAAAAACAAGCTTTTTGACATAAGAATAAACTCATCTAAATCATTTGATTGAGATGACCAAAAGGAGAAATTAGATCTAGTTGAGCCTTTGTTGAGGTGGTTGATTCTCTTATTAACTAGAACCATGTTTTTGGTGCAAAACCCTTTGCTCGATCTAAAAGCCACAAGCACTAGGCCAGGACCAAGTGAGTGAGTTAAGCTTGAGAGAAGGAATTTCAATGACTTTCCCATCTAGAAGCTTGTGTTCTTTTTCTTTTCAATTTATAGATTTCCTACCTCCTCTCACCCAAAAACAAAAAGAAAAAAAACACTAAAAATATGTTTCATCCTGCACACTCACACCCTGGGTTCCCACCTCTAATATTGTCAATCCAAAGTTATTTATGGAGACTACCTAATCTTTATACAACTATTAGTTCCTCTTTGTTTCTTTAGTTTAAGAACTAAAAGTTTCAATTACTAAACTGGTTTAAATTTTGCTTGAATAAAATTTTACTTTCAAATCCTTTTCATTATTGTTTTATTTTTAAACCGGCAAATACAAACCCGAACCAAATAACACTCTTGTTGTCACAATACATAGGAGTAGGACGAGAAAGAGAAACGCCCATATCAACAAGTAAGCAACATTACAAAACTATCTCCCTAGTGGTAGATGTCATAGCACAATAGTCAACTTACATGGAAGATTAAGAAACGATAGTTTGTTTCTTGGTCTTATAAAAAAATAAGCAAATCCCCCAATAAAATATACAAAATCTAGTAAAAGACTTGAGATCTTCAAGATCACAAACCCATAATCAGTATCAAAATATGCATGCAACTCCAAAGAGGGAGTTGATAGAAGTAGAAGGCTCCAAAATAGAGTTCCCTTAATATACCATAGAATATGAAGAACAACTACCCAATGAACAATAGTAAGGGAAGCAACAAATTGATTAAAAATGTGAAAAACATAAATAATGTACCATCAAAAAAAGAATAATGAACATTAACTTCAAAAGGAGTATCAATAGTCTTAATATCAATAAGGTGAGTACAATCGAGAATATCAACTATGTATTTAAACTACGAGAGAAGAAACTTTTTAGAGAATAAGCTATCTCAATACCCAAAAAGTATGGTAGAAAGCTCAAATCCTTCATTCTAACACAAGAAACTAAGTTTGATTTCAACATTACAATTCCATCAACATCATCACGTATGATAATCATGTCATCAACATGTAGAGAAAGTAGAATACTCATTGTAAATTAGGTGGAATTAAAACGAAGGAATAGTTTTTTCTATTCTCTTTTTATTTAGCAAATCCTTTTGATGCCCATTGTATGCTTTTTGTGTAGCTGGGGTATATAGTTTTCTTTAAATTTATAATATGCTCTTCTAGCTTATTAGAAAACCATAAAGAGGACCCCTTTGGCTTTTTTTTTTTTTATATATTATTTTTCTATACTTAAATGACAAAAATGATGATTGAGGTTTGGCTTAATTTCTTGCTTATATGTACTCTTTTGGTAAATGCTTCAAAGCACATTCATGATACTATCCTCCTAATCTTGAGGATGAGGTAGCAAAACTTCACGAAGGTATTTGCAAAGTAGAATGTACAACTTCTAGATTAAATTTGTTTGGAACTGTTTATAAAGTTTGGATTTGAAATTATTATGAACTATTTTTAATAAAGTAGGATTTTTAGAAACCTTATCATGTAATCTCTTTATACAAATAATAATAATAATTTCGATGTCTTCTATAATATGCTTTCACTTCTATATTGTCTAATTAACATTTTCTAATATGTTGTCATATGTATGTTTTCTAATATTAATTTCTTCCAATATTTTACTTGGGAATGAAAATGAAATACCATAATAACAACATTTAGTTTGAACTAAGTTAATTTAATTTTGTTTTTTTTTCCTACAGTCACACATATATAGAGCCCATCTAAAAAGGGATTGATTGGGGTTCAATTCTTTGAACAAATTTGATCATAAATGAAAATATCCTATTAAAATTGTAACAATGAATCAACTTAATTAGTATAAACATATTCTACTAATTTAATCATGAATAGTTTACTATAAAATATTTCTACTTCTTTGTTATTTCAAACTAAAAATTTAATTTTTTAATCAAAACTTTTTGTTTTTAAAAATAAGTGATACAAAAGGTTGACAAATTTTTTTTTTTAAAAAAAAAAATGTAGAAGAAGAATAAATTTATGATATATGAATTATGTATATATCTCAACTTAGAATTATTGTATTCTATGTAAAGAGGATATATAAAGAGACTGGGTCAATAAATTATCTTATTGAATATTTGATTGAACATGATATATGGTAATTAATGGATGAGATCATTTACCTTATCCCAAAGCTAACCAATCCTAGGATAAGATATGTTATCTCATCTCTTATCTCATCCAATATTATGTATATCAAGTCAACTAAATATTGTCTTACTTTAGTAAGTAATACAATTGACATGCAGGGGATGTGGACAACTATTACTTTAAGAAGAAATATAGAAGTGATATAAACTATTAATAAGTATGATATGGGTAATCCTCTGAGTGATTCAATTTAACATCCACCCATCTAAATATATTAATAGATCATCTTGGCTTATGAAAATTACAAAGTTGAAACAAAATTTGGAGCACAACTAGTAATATGAAAACAAATCAAAATTGGTATCATCACTGCATGCTAGTTACCTAATTATATTTCTAGAGCATTCAATTGCCAAAGTGAAATCCTATGAAAAGGGCCAAGAAATGGTGATTGAGTAAGAAGCTTTGATGAGATGTGTTGCATTGTTGGACGAGATCTCAGATTAGAATGTATGCATTTGAGTGCCAACCAAACCACAAGAACTACATCTCTAGCAACTTGTTGATCTTGAGGAGATGGGAGACGTGAATCTAATATATCAGTGAGCATTATGTTTTGAGTTGATGAGAAAGACAATAAGGTGAAAAGTTCTCCTGGATGCTTTCCCATCATTGTCTCAAGCGCCACCACTCCAAAGCTGTAAACATCACATTTTTCCGTCACAACCATAGTGTAGGCAAGCTCTGTTAAGAATCAAAACAAGAAAAAAATATTACACAATTGAGAAAGAAACATTCATTTAGTTTTCTCATATTATCCATACTTATAAAATGTTGAGAATATTTCATAGCATTGCATTGACATTTGGCTACATTTTATTTCTAAATTATGATGAAATTATGTTAATTTTTACAACTTATATGAAACCTTCGAAAAACCATTCTAAGGAGATTTTAAAAATATTTGGGACTTACTAGGAAAATGAAGACAACTATTTAGAAAATGCTTGAGAGAACATTGGTAAGTATTTTGTATATAAAGTTCTCTTACTCTCAAATATCTCAAACCATTTTTTACAACATTTTTTAAATAACCATTAAGAATTTCCTTTCTTTTTTTTTTTTTTTTTTTGGAACTTTAGACGAAATAATTAAAAAATATATATTAAAGATATTTCAAATTCTATGAAGGCCCTTTGGGCCCATAACAAATAATATCTACATAGTAAGGAGTGGGTCATTACAAATTGTATTAGAGTTAATCTATAACCATTATGTGGAAGTTTATTTGGCTCTACAATCTCATGGAACATAAATAGGATGTTGTGTTTGCATAAAGGATGAGTGTGATATCCCACTATAGATTTGAAACAAAAAGTTCTGACATTAAATATGAATGAGTTTCCCTTAACCTTATAGACAATTTTTAAATTCATGTGGGCTTCTTGGACCCAAAGTGAAGAATATCTATATAGTTGGGAGCTATTAGTTAGTTTGCATGAAAAATATAATGAAAAATAATATATTAAAGATTTAGAAGAATTTATTCACTTTCAAGCTCTTCATAATTTTGAAATAAGTAATAATAGTAGAAAAAGTTTGGTTTCGCTAGTAATAATATTTCCTTTCCTTTCATCCAACATAATTTGTGACTTATATGAAGTATATAATAAGAAGTATAAAAGTACTAAATACTTCGAATCTCAAAGATACCAAACTTATTAAAACGAAAACAACCAAAAGTTCAAAAGATATATCGAAAGAGTAAAAGCTGAAAGAAAAACTGGTGTGTACTTGCCTGGTGCTATGTAACCATAAGTGCCTGCAAGAAGGGTTTGATTAGATGAATCAGGATGTAGCAGTCTAGCGGTGCCAAAATCTGATAGAAAAGCATCCAACTTGGAGTCCAAAAGAATATTATTGCTTGATATGTCCCTATGAATAATGGGCGGAGTACAATCATGATGCATGTAGCATACGGCATGGACTATGCTTTTAACCACATTCACCCTTTTAATCCAATCCAATTCCAAAGCTTCAACTTCATTACTCAATACACAATACAAGCTTCCTCTTCCCATGTAATTGTAAATAAAAAACATGCATCTTTTGTGTAGACAATAGCCTTGAAGTTTTACAATATTTCGATGGCGTATCTTTGATAATATTTGCACCTCATTTTGAAAACTTTTCAAGTATGTTGCCTCATCTCTTTCCCATCCATGTAGCTTTTTCAGGGCTACCACATTGCCTGTAGGCAATTGAGCCTTGTAAACACTGCCATAGCCTCCTGTACCTATGCAATATTTGATGTCAAAGTCTTCTGTTGCTTTAATGATATCTTCATAGGCAATCTTCCCATCATAGTTCCATACTGAAAATATATCTCCATTTTTTGTTGGTATTTCCTTGGTTTGAATTTTTCTTGTCTTCCGTGAAATTAGGAGAAACCCAAGGACCACAAAAAAAAGAAACAAGGTTGTAGACAAAGAAATAACAATGATGCGTGTGGTTTTGTATTCATCTTTGCAATGAGGCAAGCTTTTGATGTCACCACATAAACCTTTGTTATTGTCAAATGAACCTTGGGAAAATTTAGACTGCAATTCAAAGGGTATATGACCCTCTAAATCATTGTGTGATAAATCAAGTGATGGCTTTATGTGGTCATATATTAAAAGAGTAGGAATGGAACCAGAGAGTTTATTGTGGGAGAGATTCAAGTATGTTAAGCGCTTCAAGTTTTGGACTTGGGAAGGTATCTTTCCATGGATCAAGTTATCACTAAGGTCGAGTCTAGTTAGATTATTCAAATTTCCTATCGTAGAAGGGATGTGACCATTGATTCGATTTCCACTAATGTTGAACTCATTTAAATGAATGAGATAACCCAAAGATGAAGGAATAACACCAGTAAGATTGTTGTGATCCAACCTAAGATGGATTAGATTCTTCAGATTCCAAATTATAGGAGGGATAGAACCATTGATTTGATTATCACAAAGATGCAAATCTGTCAATTTGGTAAGATGACCAAATGACAAGGGGATGCCGCCTTGGATTTGATTGTTGAAGAGATGTAAATAAGTCAAATTGGTAAGATGACCCAAAGAGGGAGGAATAGTACCAATGAGAGAGTTATGACTAAAGCATAGTTGAACCAAATTCTTTAAATTCCCGATTTCAGAAGGGATGGAACCATTAATTCGATTGAAATTAAGGAATAAGTATTCTAGATTGCTTAAATTGGCAAGGGAGGAAGGGATGACACCAGAAAGAGAGTTAGAAACCAAATACAAATGAGTAAGATTCTTCAAATTCCCAATTTGGTATGGAATAGAACCATTGATTTCATTGATGCTAAGGTCTAAATATTTCAGATTCTTCAAATATCCAAGAGAGGAAGGGATGACACCAGAGAGCCCATAGTTAAAACTCAAATCCAAATGAATAAGATTCTTCAAATATCCAAGAGAGGAAGGGATGACACCAGAGAGATTGTTATAAGCCAAATCCAATTCCTCTAATAGAGTAAGGTTACCCAGTGAAACAGGTAGCTCACCATGAACATCACATTCAGATATACGGAGGTAAGTGAGTTTTGTAAGCATACCTATCTCATCTGGGATGCGACCATACATGGAAGAATGGCTAACGTTGAGATGGAGGAGGCTGGGAAATGAAGAAAACTTCAACTTGCTAAGCTCAACCATTTTACCATCGATATATGAATAGGTAATTCGAACGACATGTCCCTCCGTGTTGCAGGTGATGCCTTCCCATGTGCAGTGATGAGAAGTAGTGTTTTCCATGTACCACCACCAAGTGGAGTTGCGGAGAGCCTCGGCCTCAGCCTCCACCTGTGCCTCAGTTGTAGCAGCAGCAGCAGGTGGTGATGAGATCAAGAGCATGTTATATAATAACAATACCATTGAAACCACCAACGCCCTACAAGTAATGGAACACCACTCCATTTTTTCTTGTTTTCTATTAATATTGCTTTGCCCCAGTTTCAGCCTTTATTAACTCGTGTTTCTGCGGCTGCAACTCAAGCAAGTCAAAGAAGTCGGCTGCAACTCACTCAAGTCAAAGAAGTCGGCTAGAAATTAAGCGGAAATGAAGATAATTAATATTTTTGAAATTTTAAAATAAAAACTCAAACGATAATGATATTATAAAAAAAATAATATTCACAATTTTTTTAAAATTAATTTTAGGAAATAATAAAACCTCACCTGTATTTAGAAAATGATATAATATTTTCTAACTCTAAATATATGTATTATAAAAATATTAAAAATTTTAACGTTATGTCAATCATTGCAAAATAAATGTTTTATTTACCTTATTAATTTCAGTAATTCTAAAAAGGAAATCAAGACAAATTCTATTTTTTCAAGCATACCTACTTTACAGGTGTTGAGCAACCCTTTCTTCTTATCCAAGTCAACCAAGTCTTCGTGGGCTCATGTGGCTGGAAAGTAGGTGGATGAAGTATGAACAAAGCAAAAATGTATACCTAAAAAAATAAAAACCTGTAATAAGATGATTGGAAATTAGGTGGATGAAGTATGAACAGAGCAAAAATGTATACCTAAAAAATTAAAAACTTCTGAAAAGAAAATGGTAGAAATCTTGTAAATAGTTGACTTTTAGAAACTAAATCAAATTTTCATCTTGAAAAATTCCCACTTGAGTTTTACAACCACTTAACAACATTCCGTAGTATGATTTCACCAATAGTTATCATGTATTTATATATATATATATATATATAATCCGATTGAGTGGGAAATATAATTGAAAGTGAGACTTTACATGCGTTCTAAATTATATGCATTGCATAAAATACAAACTTTTCAACTCTTTTTAATTTTTTTTATTTTATAAATATTTTTTAATGTAATATGTAACTTGATCAATAAGAGAACAAAAAATGATGAAAGTCATATATATTAAAAAATAATAAAAATATAAAATAATTGAGGGGGAAATACAATTGAAAGTGAGAGTTTGCATGTGTTTCAATTATATGAATTACACAAAGTGCAAACATTTCAATTTTTTTTAAAATTTTTATTTATTATTTTAGAAATATTTTTTTAATGTAATATGCATGGTTTTAAAAATTAGATCAGACCATTGGTCACTGTTTCTGTCCGATTCGCACCTTTGACTTGGACAATTTTTGAATCGTCTTGAAACTGCTAGACTCGACGATCGGACTTGTGAACCGATTGACCCGACCGCTTTTGGACAAAAAGAACGGTTCAAAAAATATATATCAATCTCAAAACACCATCACCACGATGACGCCATTCTGACGGTCCTAACATCGACTCTTCCCATAAGTAATAATTCAATAATTCAATAGATTATTTTAAAGTTTTGATATAGAAATGTCAAAGTGACTAAATTTGTGGCTCTAAATTAATAATTTTGTGAATTTTAAATTTGGTTATTAAATAAGTTAAAAAAAATCTTGATATTTAAATTGATTATCTTTAAAGAGAAAAACTTTAAAATATCCATTATATACATATAAATCTGTTATTGAATGAAAATACCAATTATATACATAGAAGTTTTTCATTGATTGAAAATAAGATATGTGATAGAGAAAAGTTATTTTTTTGGTATCATAATTAAATTAAAAAAATAAAATAAAATAATGAATTAATAATTCAATAACATATCATCAATATTTTAATTTTAACATTTCATATCCGTGGTTAAATATGAATTATTAAATAAAAATGTCATAAAATAATATTTAAATATACAAACCCAAGATTATGAGTCTTTCACTCACATTTTTATATATATTTTTAATTTTATATTTTTATTTATTTTATTATTTTATTTCCATTATTATTTATTTTAATTTTACAATTTAATTTTTTTAACTTTATGGTTTCTAAAATTATAATTTTAATTCAAATAAATGAAAATATTATGATTTTAAATAAATTTATGAAAATATTGTGTTACTCATAATTTATCATTTTTATTTTTAAAATTATTTTTAATTTTAATAATATATAAAAATATATATTTATGACGCCACCGGTTCGATCCACGGTCCGACTAGTGAACTGTAAACCGATAATTTTTTCATTTCAATGATCGGTCTGATTCTGAAAACATTGGTAATATATCAAAGAAGATAAAAATCATTTAAATATATTCTAGCGTTTTACCCATCATTCTCTAAAAAAAGAATGAAATGTTGAAGATTTTTGTAACTTGACATGTTGAAGATAAATTTATATTTTTTGATGTAAAAAAATTATAAAAATTGAAAAATAAAATTAGTGACATTGATCATATAATACAATGGATGTCATTAGCAAATTCTAATAAGGAGGTAAAAAATTTATTCCATTCGTAAGTTCATTTTTAATTTAAGTTGATAATTTTATCTTTTTTATTCACATGTAGGACAATTTATATTACTATATCATATACTTCATCGAAGATTTAATGTTTCTAATAATCAATCAAGGATGAAAAAGGTTATTTTATTTTTTTTACATATAATGAAAACTAAAATTATTTCTTGTTTTTATTTTTTTACATAATAGTAAATATTTCTTATTTTTTACTTTAATAGTAATAAATAATAAAATTAGAATTATTAAACATTTTAATATAATTATAAACTAAAACATACTACATAATGCATTAAAACCATTAACGCATTATTTGATCATTATCTTAATTACTCACTGTGAGTGAAATTCCATGGTGATCCTTGTCCTACATATTCGAAAAAATTATTCCAAAAGTTATATATATATATATATATATATCAATTACTTTAGTTGAGTGAAATTCCATAGCAATTGTGTCTTCTACGTCTTTTTAAATTTTTATTTTATTTTATTTTCTAAAAAGTTATTCCAAAAACTATATATATATTTCAATTTCATTGTGAATGAAATTCAAGGGTGACCAAGTCTTTCATGTTGTTTGAAATCTAGAACCAAGGCATAAAGGTATAAACAAATGAAATTAGAAAACAAATAATGAAACCTGAAACCTGAAAATATGTACTTAACACACCACACCTTTTCCAATAGGTACTTAAAAAATATACTTTAATACTATAATCAAATCCTAAATTATGTTAACACTTTTTCTTTTATCTTTAAATGGTAGGTGCTTTATTGAATTACCCTCTTATAGTGGGATATTAGAGTATGGGAGGATTCTCACCTCCATCATTGCCAGTCATTTGCTGCCATGGTGCTTATGCTGCTTTCACTGCACACAAGTTATTTTGAGTTTCTAATTAACCTTAACAGAACAATAAAAATTAGACTCCAAAAGAATCAAGTGATTAAAATTAAGTGAAAAACATACCTCTTTTATCCACCAAAAGCTTGAGCACATGATATCTAGTTGCATAAAGAAAAGTAAGCTCTCAAGCCTTTTGCTAATTGATTAAAACCATAGTGAAGAAGACAATAATTACATAATAATCAAATACTGTTCACATTGAATGAGACATGAAAGCTCTAAGCATTTTCAAAATTCTTCTACTAAGTGAACAGCCGAATTGTATCCATTGTAAAGGTGATAGTTCACCCGCTTCTCATGGTGCACTATCACCTATATTTTTTCTCTAAATCTAAAAATCTCGTGACGAATGACTAAGGCTTCCAAGAATATTTGATGTATTGAGCCAACAAATACTAGACATAGAATCCACACACGAGTATTGTAATTCAAGTGTCTGAATACTGTAATTTAAGTGTTATATTCTCGCTTACTTCACCACAATATTAAAGAAGATTTGACATTAAAAAAAAAAATAATAATTATTCATATTCATGCCATGAACAAGGACCTCTTTTATGTTATGGATATATAAAATATATTAACAATCCATTATGCCATGTTTGAGAGCTCACACACAAAACAAAGTATTGGAATAAATTAATACAAATTCAGGACTGATAGCTCCTATCCTACTTCCGCCCTTTTTATCAAAGCAATTTCACATGCTTGGGCCAAACTTGTGATGGGGAGGAGCAAATTGGGGTGGGTAAGCACAATTGATATTTATTCTTGCCCAATTTTCGCCTCAATTTCTGTAATTCGATTATAACAAGCTGAATTAGGTATCAATAATTACTATGAGAAAAAAAAAAAAAAAGAAGGGATTAAAGGTATTTCTCTTCTTAGCAATCATACATTACAAAGAGAATCAAGATTGCTTACCCATCAATTTTCTTTTCTTCCGCAACAAGTTAAAATTATAGAATAAAAGAAATTAAAAAATGAAAATATTAGCAACCAAACTAGTAAAAATGAAATTATATAGTGAGTATCTAAATGGATTTCGATGATGGCACCAAGAAATACAATGTGCCAATATTCTTAAAAAAAAATAAAAATAATTATTAACCATGTTACCCTTCAACCTTGAGGACTAGGGTTATGGGATCATATTCAATCAACATTGGCTCACACTTACCTCAATATGAGCATGAACCTGTGCCCCGTGTGAACGAATAGATAGCTTATATGATTGATCAACACCATTTTGTAACTACACAACACAACAAATTTCACTGGCAGAATTGAGATTGCTTCAATAAAATAAACTGAATAATGCAAACTGAAACAAACTTCGAACAACTTTTAGAGACAAACATGTGAATATGAAAATAAAGTTCTAATGAAAAAGGAAATCATACACTACTATTTTCCTTAAGGAAAAGAATTTTGTTCCAAACCTTCGGCTTAGGGTTTGATTTCCACCTCAAAAAAAGTACTCATCAAATAGAATGTATAGAACATCACTATAGTTCCCATACCAAGTCAATTTTTAAATTTTTGTAAGCATAAATTGAAATTATATGAATAGTAAAACTCCTATGCATTACAGTACCTAAAAACCAAATCTCTCATCTTCATTCACAAAGAAAAAGTGCTTATTCAAAAGTTGTATTCAGATCATGATTTAACTTCAATTATTTAGAGACCTCCTTATGGAATAAATAATAGGGTTTGCTTGAACAATGTCAAGTGTACCAAATGGACTTGGTTTTCTTAATCAAGTCTATGAATCAGTGTTAAGTTTGCTTTAATAATAGAAAGTTTTTTTTATTCTGTTAGTAGTTCAGAGTCATATGCGCATGAGCATAGGTGTAAATGATGCTATGAACAAGCTGTGGAACCTCAAATTAGTTTATCAATGTAAGGTTGAAGACCTAGTCAGGTACTTCATTCATAGGAACATGAATTGGTTTCATGAAGATTATGGAGCATAAGATCACATATGTTATTGAATAAGCTGGGATTTAGGGCTTGGCAGTTAAAAGTTATAGTAGAAGTGATATTCTAATGCCTAGGTTAAATGTTTCAGTAGCTACTATGTCTCATGTATTTGTTATTTATTTGTTTCAATCCATTATTCTAATTTTAGGGAATGTTTTATTTTTTTTCATGTTTGTCTTTATGAAAAAAAAAAAACTTTCAAAAGTGACCAACACTAAGTCATGCTAGGGTGAGCATTTCTTAAGGCCAGACAAGGCACCCACCCCACTTTAGCCCAGGTCGTTGCAATTTTCAATATAATAGAAAGAACACAAAATACAAAAAAAGTAAACAAATATGTTTGTGTTATTACCTATTATTACTTCAATTGACTGTCAATAGACTGCGTAATTAATAGTTAAAAGTTATCCATCTTAACATCTCCATTTCAGCATGCTTATTTGATGTGGGTAGGCACCATTACTATAGGGCCTTTATCTAGCAAAATTGCCCTTTAATGTTAACCTAACAACCCAAAACCACTTCTTCACAACATATGTCTTGCTCTAATCTTGCAGCTAATGTTCACTTCATTCTCCATATATCAGTGATTTGTTCAAAGAGAACCAAATAGTCACTTGGGCATCAATTCTTACAATTCCTCCACTTCTACTCTTGTAAATATTTTAAAATTCTATTGTAGGCTTTTTTTTTCCTTTTTTTGGATAGGCAAACAAGAAGACATAAAAAGATGCCAATCAAAGAACACTGCAAGTACACAGGACAATTCTACTATAGTTAGTGAAGTTATATTTTATAAAATTTAAATTTTTTTTTAATTTAAAATCCTTAGATTCAAAGGCTCATTTTCACAGTTATAGCTTAAATAAAATACAAACGATATAAAGACCACATAGGAAAAAAAATAAAGCTTTAATGTGAACCTTAAGATAACCATGATTTGAAATTGATTTGCTTATTTCTCTTTCAATACTCATGTTTTTCAATGTATTAGTTCTTTATAACATTAATATTTCTTATGTCCATACTCTCATTCAAAACTTGAACTTCTTGTCCTTCCATCCATCAAATTAGTTATGAATACAAGTCAATGAAATTGGGATGGATGGAAGGGATAGAAGCATTTCAAATAGAGCTCTCACTAACATCAGATTCCTTGTTTTTGATAAAAGTCCTTTCCTCTAAGAGACAGTCTATCTCTTAACATTTTCTATCACTATTACGATCAATGCAAAGAAGATTGAGCAGTTGCTTGTTAGGGATGTGGAGGGAGAGGGTATAAAACCTTGCAAAGTTGTTTGGTTGCGGGAAAATGTCATTCCAACTGCCTTTTCAGATTCCTTTGAGGTGAAAGCAACATGGAATGTAGAATTGGGGAGGTTAGCATATTAGAAAAACATGATGAGGTTCGAACTCATGACCTCCTAACAATTAAGGCTCTAATAGCATTTTAAGCTATGGAATTGCCCAAATCAGCTTGATGTGCATTATTGCCCCATCATTACCTAACATCGGCAAACTTTTCAATCAACTTTGTAGCTTAACTTTGTATGAAGGGCCAAGTTGTCAAGAAGTCATAAGTTCAAACCTCATTGTATTGTTTATTTTCCCAATTTATTGAAGTTATGTGCAATTTCAATAGAAATAAAGTAAATGCATGCATTTTTCCTAACTTTCATAATTTATGGTTGATATGCATAAATATTGATTACTTGGGGTTTGTTTGGATATATTTATTAGCTATTTTTTGTGTCTAAAATCATAAATTAGAGCATAGTAGGCATTTTTATAAAATATGTAAAAATTCTTTAAGGTTGATATATAAATATTTGTGGAAAAAATTAAGGTATTATAAAAATTTAAGTAGTTTAAAATTTCTCATCACTAAAAAAATGATTTTTCATGCTAAAGTTAAATTTTTGTATATATAAATTGTTGTTTTTAATATAATTTTTTTCTATGTATTATTCATCAATTTTTAGAAACAGAGTGTGAGAAATGTATTTATATCAATTTACATAATGCATTTTAAGGAATTTACATTGTGAGGCATTGGGAGTGTTATGTTACTTAGGGATATAAATTATGCAATTGGCAAGACTAGAAAATTGTCTTAGTCGATGAATTAGGCTTGCAATATGCATTATGTAGTTATGTTATTTTATTTTATTTTCTATTGAGAACATTAGAAGGTCAAAAAGAGTTATACATCCAAATGACTTAAGACAAATGCATATGATAATCAATGAACATGACTTGAACTCAACAATTTTTTCACAGGTTTGGGTTAAGTATAAATGAGTTTGAGTTCAATTCATACCGCTTTGTTTAAACCTATTTAATAAGTAGGTAGTTTATTTGGTCAATCGACATAAAATAAATGTTAATATTATGAGTTGGTGGCTAGGTAAAGATGGGTGTCAAGTGTTTTTAGGATCACAAAGTAATTGGGAATGTCCAAACCAATCTCTGCAATGGTCCATCTACCAATTGAAATTGGTGAGGGCAAAGGCTAAATTGCTCAGGGTAGGGTGCATGTGGTGTTTGTGATGATACCCCTACGTGAATAAAAAAAAAAACTCCATTCTCATCCGCTTCATTCTATAACCCATTCTCTTTTCCCAAATATTGAATAAATACCACCATCATCAGAATATGTTTTATGTTTCCAAATGATGTACAAGTTGATTACCTCCACTATTAAAATTTAAGCCCAGTTGTACTTGAGGTGGAGACATAATCGCCCACGTGTCAATTCCCATTGTGGCTGCCTAATTTCTCTCCTAAGCTCTCAACTAGATAAGCCTGCTTGCTTGCTATGTGAGAGTGACTCTACTCTCTATAGTCTTTACTCTCTCTTTTATATAAAAAGGTTATGCTCTGTGGCAGAAGGTGCTGATAGTCAAGATTGAAGTTTCTCATTTCTCTACATTTCCCCTACACCTTACCCAGTTTCCTTTTTAGTGCCATTAATTGCTTCATCGTCCTCCCATAAAACCCTATAAACTCAAATTAAGGATAGGTTCAGATGCAAGTGCAGACAAATGACATCTTCATTTTATCATGATCACCGGCAGCATCCCCACTTGACTTGGCTCATTTCCCTTTCTACCTTCCATTTCACATGCTTCTTCTTAATTACTTCTTGTTGGCTTCAAGTTAAATGAATGAAAAAATAGGCCTCTCACTTTGTTTGAACAATAAATCTTGGTGATAAAATGTTGGTGATACTAATTTGTATGGGAAAATTACCTATTATGAGATGAAAAAACTTTTCGGATGACATTGAATATGCATAATTGTTTGTTCAACAATATGAATTTTTTACTTTGTTTGAATAGGTTGATGGACACTACAAATAGGATATACTGTTACATTTTTGTGGGAGGCAAACTTGTCTAAAAAATGATGGGCAATGGGAATACATGTGTGGAAGAAGCAAAGGTATTCACAAATATAAAGGAATGCCATTTGAAGAATTCACTCAAAAAGTCTTAGAGAAATTCGACATCTCCCTTGATGTGATGAAGATGCACTACACCCTCAAATTTAACCCTAGAGTCATCCAAGATTTAGAAGATGAGAATGACTTGGATAATGTGGTTTACCATAGTGATGACTTTGCAAATGTGTACATAATAGAGTCACCCTGTGTGGAAGCCATTGAGGCAAATGTACCGAATACACAGTTGGCATTTGGGTAATGCGTTTTGACATGAATGTCTATTTAAAATATTGTGAATATCAATTTTACGCATGATGTAGTCTAATCTTGTTCATGTATGTAAATGCAAAGATCTACCTCCCACGTTTCCTTCCTCTAATGCATCATGCGATGCAATTTCTAATACTATGATGCTATCAAGAGGTTTTACATCGCATTGTGCAGATAATGAGTACACTCCTTTGGAATCAAATTAGTTTCGTGAGGCAATATTAAGGGCAGGACATACATTTAAAAATGCTGATGAGTTTTGAAATGCAGTATACCATATGTCATTAGGTGAAAGGTTTCAATAGAAGTACATGAAAAATTCACCTACTCATATGTCTATAAAGTGTTCGGTTGAGGGTTGTCCTTGGAAGATAACAACTCACGTTATAGAAGGGAATGTAATCTTACGAGTTCATACTTATCAAGTGAATCATAATCATATAGCTCAAGAAGAGTGTTCATCTAAGGTGAGGGCTACTTCAAAGAGAGGCGTTGTTATTGTTGAAGATGTGTTTAGAACCACTCCAGAATATCTTCCCTGTTAAATATGCAAGAATTTTGAATGTGATCATGGAGTTGAATTGACATATAACCAAGCATGGCACCTTAAAAAGAAGGAAAAATAGCACATATATGGAGCTCCACATGAGTCCTACGCGTTTTTGCCTTGGTTATGCCATAGACTAAGTGAAATAAACCTTGGAACTATTGCGGAGTGCACTTCTCATGAAGGTCATTTCATGCAATTGTTCATTGCCCATGCATTTTCAATTCAAGGGTTCATCATGGGGTGTCAACCAGTATTGGCAATTGATTCTTGCCACCTAAGCGGTCCATATAAGAGAGCTCTTTTGTGTACCATTGCATATGATGTAAAAGATAGAATGTTCCCTCTAGCCCTTGGTGTGGTCAATTCAGAAAATTATGAAGACTAGTATTTGTTCTTGGAGAAATTAAAGGGGGTCCTAGATGGTGAAGAAGTAATTATTATATCAGATAGACATATTGTTTGGGATATAAAATCATGCATATTGTTATTGACATGAGAAGGAAAACTTTTCTAGCTTCTTAAATAGGCAAAAAAAACTTGTGCACTTCAATGACAACCTAGAAAAATGGGTTATGGAAAACAATCCTGAGCATTGGGCGATGTCAAAGTTATTTTAAAAATATTGGGATAAAAAGACAACTAATACTGCAGAGTCCTTCAGTGCGTAGTTAAGAGATGAGTGCCACCAACAATTTATAAGTTGTTGATGCACATGGATAAGCTTGTAGGCATATTGGACACCCATATTTGTGGCACAGAAAAATGGAAGAGCATGGTTGGAGCAAAAATAGAGGAGAAACTAATGTTAAATATCATGAGATCTGGTCCGATTAGTGTGCTACCCTATTTGAGGGAAAGGGGGGGGGGGGGGGGGGGGGGGGGGGGGACGTTTAAGGTGTTTATCGGGGAGGTTTATTTGGTTGTGGATATGCATCAACGTACGTGTACTTGTATGACATGGAAAATGTCCGGATTGCCATGTGCACATGTATGTGCTATCATCCGCACAATGAGACACGACATGTATGAGTATATCTACCCATGTTTTCATGTCTCCACTCAACATTTGATTTACTCGGGATAGTTTCAACCATTACTAATGCACAACATGCCCAAAGTTTGTGAGGATGGGAGTTTGCAAGATGGAGAAGGCAACTTATTTCCTTCTCTCCAACCCCCATATGTGAGACGTCTTCTAGGAAGATCCCGACAATTCATTGCTCTCGATGCAATGGCATAGGTCATAACCGCTCTAAATATAATAATTCGTTTTCGTGACATGTCTCTTTTTGTGCTTGTAAGGTTTTCATATTTTGTATCATCCCTCATTATTCCATTCTATGGTATATGATGGTGGTGGAGGGAGGGGGGCGGGGTAGGGGTAATTGATTTTGGTTCTTATGTATTGGTTTTGTTATAGGCACGATGAACTATCATTTTATTTTTACAATTTAGCGTTGGTTTGATTAATCAATTTAATTGAAAGTACAATTTGAATGTGGTATCTTTTCACTTGTTGTTTAATTTCATAAAGGTGTCTACATTATGACGTATTTCTTGTTTTGCATTATCAAAATAATGTTGAATATTAAGATGGAGTAGGGTTGTTGAGGTTATTGATCTCAATCTTAATTAATTTCAAGGTGTAAGTGTTCTCATAGATTTCATCAATGAAGATCTTTGTTTAGCCAGAATCACTGACTTTCAGTTAATGAAAACAATAGAATACCTACATTGTCACATTTACATTTACTTCTATGCACTATGGTATGCTGATGCGACTCATGGTAGCTTAGCTTTAAAGGCGTATCAACAAAATTTATACCTTAAATACTATTACTAAAGTAGTCAAGCTACTATAGCATAGTGGTTCTAGGATCGTTCATTGGGAAGGGTTTTCGCAAACACAAGTGATATTCAAATTAGGAAAATAGGTGATTTTCTTATGGATGTTAGCTTTAAAAGAAGATGAAAATGTTTTAGAGAGATTTAAACTAACTTAAGCTAACATTAAAGACTAAAATGAAAGGGTGTAAAAACAAGTTTCTCAAAGATAGGATAGCTATGCTCTGACTCTTATGCAAATTGGAAATCTCAGGATAGGCTCCTCGCGTTGGGGTTGCAACTATGGTGATGCTTGCTTCCCGAACCGGTATGGATTTAGCAAATCAAGTTTTAATCCTTTAAAATGGCAAAACAGATGGTAGTGAATTTCATCAATGGTTATTCACCTTAGACTTTCTTTGAATGGCTCGTAAGAGATAACTAATGGTCTAAAGCCAAAAGCTTACCAAATATTGGCAACTCAAAGTCATTCCAGGTGATAAACTCACCTTTCAATGGCCATTGAAATTGGTTCTAACGGATTAATGCAAAACTTGGAATTGAAAACCTCACCTTCCAATAGCTCGTAGGAGATAACTAATGGATAGAAATCCAAAAGCTTATCAAGTATTGGCCGTTGGAAGTTGTCCAAAGGAAATAAAAACCAAACTTTGCATTAATAAACCATTAATGAAAAAAGACTACCTTACCTTCCAGGTGCGAGAAATTTCCATGGGATTGCATCCAAGGCATCACATAACATCCATACTTTGAGAAACTTAAAAGTTTTAGCCAATCATCCTCTGAGGAAAAGTCCTCAGAGGCTGTTTGGCTACTAAGAAAATAGAAATGGGGAAAAATAGGAGAAGAGAGAAAAAAGAGCTTTATATATTACTAAGTTAAATGTACAGAGGATCGATCTCCCCAATCCATCTCTTTGCTTGTGCTTGTGTTTCCACTTGAAATTCAAGCCTGTAAACTTCCAAAATCCTTGCTTTAACTTGTCCAATTAGCTCCTCCATCATTTGGCATGCTTGAATTGATTCATAAGCTGAAAAAAATATGTAAACTTGCCACAAAATGGTTAAAACCAATTACTAAGGACCTTAATGAATTAATTGGGTTAAATGAATATGATTACTACACAAAGGTGCTTAAAACCATTATAATTAGGTCTACAAAATAGCACTTTTTGGTAGTAATCATATGCCCATTTTTTCACATCTTGAATGGTTAGATGGACAAAATATCATTGTTAGTCCAACAACTTTTAGTTGGACATGTTCTTACAAATATTGGGGTAGAATAAAGTGCATATACCATCTCTTTCTCGTTGAATTAATTGTGCTATATATGTACGTACTTTTCTTGCTACTAAACTACAAAAGCAGTTGCAACAATTGTCTTGTTGTGTGAAGCACTATTAATGCCAGAAAATAAGTCCACCATTGTATAATATTTTAGAGTGAACCATGTAATTGATTGGCATGTCACTATAGAATCAATTTTTTAACAATGTATAAGCTTCTCTTCATTTTAATATGATATTGTTATGCTCTTCTCATCCCTAAGGTTCATTATATTGAACTAATACATATTAGATAGTGTCAAATTTATAATATAATTTATTATAGAGTTGCAACTCTCATCCTTAAACAATTTTTGCAGTTTGATTGGTTTTTGAACAATTTTTTTTGCTTTGGGATGTCAATTGTTTAGAACTAGATTCCATTGGTTTAGTGATGTCTTTGATAAATATCTCCATGTTTAGCAGTTGTTGTATTTAAAGTTGAGAGTCTACTCTAATGTAATGTAAACTTGAGCTAAATCTATCCCAAGGATAAATGAATTTTTGAATTGCTAATTTGCTAAAAATGTTAGTAGTTTGATTGGTTCATGGTTGAATTAGTGTGCTGCAATGTGTTTCTGATTTTGTGTTTCACATTTGAGAAACTAACTATCAATTAAATATAGATTGTCCCCAGTAAACTTGTCTCTTCTCCGCGTATCACTATCCACATGGTTGAGGTGTTCAGATGCATGGATAGTTGTTGTTAGCTCTTGATGTTGTATCTCTTTGAAGCCTAAATGAGAAAGAAAGTTTGTTATTAAATTATGCCACTTATTGGTCTTGGTCTTTTTTTTTTTTTTTGGGAGAGGGGGGAGGGAGGGTTTGTCCTTTATTATTTCCACTTTTTGGTATTTGCTTTTTATCGCATCACATTATGCTTGCACCTATTTGAAGTCGTGATGAACTCCTAACATGTAAGAAAATTTGTCTTTCAAGGTCTCTTCAATGAGATATACTTGTTACGCAACTTGACCCTAGGGTTATTCTATATTAAATTCTTCATTATGTGAATTCTGGTAAGTTGGCAGAGGGATAGTAGTTCATATAAGTACTTGCTTTCGAAGTGGAAGTTCTATCCTAAACTGCCATTTTTTGGGTTTGATTCATTGATTTTTTCCTTATAAATCTGAATATGGTATGCCATTACCAAATTTATTAGTCTGATGAATGGTATGGCTATTTAAATGACCATTTGCTTTATTACGAGTTATTCTAGGTGGGAGATAACTACTATAGACTAGATTTCAAGTAAGCAGTTGTTGCAAGGTTGAAGCCTACAAGGATATTTTCATTCTTCAATGGCCTCTGTGGAGGTAATGCATTATTTCATGTCTTTTATTTTCATCAATTTTCTCTAGAACTTGAGATTTTAGCCTACTTGTGACAATTAATTGTGTTATGTGTTAAGGATTGTTTATTGCATGAGCATTCACTTTCAAATTATTGATCCACATGAGCTCATTATCAGGACAAACTATAAGTAGGCAGCTATTATGCAATTTGTTAGAACATATGGTACAAAATTTAATTCCGCGTTCAATGGCAACAGTTATATACTCTTTTTTAGGCTGCATGAGATTAAACCTGAGACTTCTTTATGTTAACCATTCCTTAATCTCTAACTTCTTCCATCTTTATTCCCTTAAGTTTTCAAATCCAATCATTAGGGACATTGCATTAGGCCCTATTCAGATTTGAACTATTATTGGCTACAAAATAATACACCCATATTGCTAATTCAAATCATTTATACTAGAAATAGAGAATGTAAAATTTATGACTATGAAACAGGTTGCACTGAATTTTATAGAAAACATTCAGGAATTTGTAGCATTAGTTAAGAAAGGAATCTTACCTCGTGAAATTGATGCTCTAGCTCCAACTTTGACCAACCACATCATGAAATTAGATTAAAATCCATGGCAGTGGTGATCAATTAGATAAAAAGGCATAGATCATGAACAGTAAGAAGCTTCATTGCACAGTCCATTTTTTCTCATGTCCACTACAATTTAGACCTATACTATTTCTCCACAATACTCAATTAGCAACTGTAGTTATGTTAATGGTTTTTGAGACTATTGATCTCTAACAATTTTAACACCAGATTGTCGACACGCTATTCAACTTCAAGATTCCTCAAACTATGCAATAGGTTACCAAATGATAAATTAGAAATGGTTCAAGACCTCTAGTTTGGAGGTCTTCTTAACATAAACTATAAGGAGATACACCACAATATGTCTTTGGCTAATCCACCATTTTAATATTGGATTCAAATGCATAGGCATCTCAGCCGAAAAAAAATATGATGTTATAGATGTTGATGTGGGGCTTGTCTTTGGCCTACCGAAAATCCGACGGATTCTACCAATTACATCAACCCCATCTGATCTTCCATTTGATAAAATTCGCACATGTGAGGAGAGACTCCTTAACTTACTTTTTGGAGAGGAGTTTTGAATATGCTTCATTTACTACGCTTGTGCGATAATATTGGCCCCCACCTCAAGGATTGATGGATGCCAAAACTTATGGCATACCATCCATGAAGATGGTTTCCGAAACAATGTTAACTGGGGCCAATTTGTTATGACCAGCCTGTAGAGGGTATAAAATGATACAAGCAAAGTAATAGTGCCCGGGTACATGGTTGCATCCTCTTTCTATAGGTATTGCACTTCTTTTACATGTGTTGCTTGGTAATTTTTGAATTGTTAACATTAGTAGCCCCAACTAACCATTGCACATATGTTTATTTCCATGGTGTAGCTCCATTATGTCATGAAATTCAAGATTCCTTCCGTCCATATTCCCATTACAGTGCCCCAGTTGTCGGCATAGACAAATAAGTTGATAAAACAACAACTAGTTGCTGAGATCAGGGAGTTTGGAACTTTTGGACATGGCGAGGTAGTCATATAGTCTATATGCATGTAGAAATGTAATTTGATGACATGCTAATTGAACACTTTAAAGGTCTATGTGTTCTAAACAAGTGTCATCTTCTTAATTGTAGAGGTTCGATGAATCGTCACCACCACCTACACATGTGAAGGCCGAGAGTAGGCCCATGAGTAGTGATGTACGCATGATTTGTTGTTATTTTACGACTTCAATCCATTTCAATGGAATTATAATTAGGCTTACTTATAGAAATATTGTAAAATAGGGGTTTTAAATTTCTTTTAAAAGATTTTTATACTGAATAGACTTATGCACTTTGGTTGATATGTGATAGGAAATCTAGGAGCAATACCATAAAGTAGAACACGCAATAACGAACTATCAGAAGGGCATACAATAGCAACTTGGCGTCATGCGTGGGCTAATGCAAATATTAGGGGCTCGAAGGGAAATAGGTGTACCTTCGAGTGTTGCTGGTCACTCTGGGTATTCATTCGTTGCCTTTCCCATGCCTGAGTAGCATCCAAACTCTGCCCAAGATGACATGGCATGGCATGGTACACAAAACGTACCTAACACACCACTTAGGTAGCTAACTCCAGATTTTCATATAGAGGCCGAAGAATCAAAGTTAAAACTTAATGGTAACATTCTAGGGGACATTCATTACTATAGTAGTTCCTACAAAATAACTAATGTAATAGTGTCCTTTATTGAAGTGATTAGTTGTTAGTCCAAACCAATAGATGATGAAGTAGTTGTCCATGACATAATTCCTTTGCGTTCTGTGATTTTGGCCTCGTCCGAAAGGGGAGGGAGGAGATAGAGAGTGCGTTAGATGGCTCCCAATTTGTTGTCACCATTCATAGCGGAACCACAAACACGACAGTCTGCCATAAAAATGGACTTGAAACAAGAAGTTGCAGTTGTATTTGATGGGGATTTGGACCCGAGGTATGTTGAACCATATACTACTCCAATTTCAATTGTATGAACTTGAAAAAAATTGTATTACCCTAACATATATGTTTATGGTGATGGTGTGGAACTAGTGGCAATGCATGACACGAGTTTAAGTAGAGGCAACCTCGCCTTTTTAGAATGAGACAATTGGATTGGGAATGATGTTAATATCATAATTGATCCATGATCCATTATTTTAAGTTTCAATTGAAGTAACAATCGGTCATTAGTGATTGTTAATCTTGCTTACACATTAATCATTTTTTGCCTTAGGTTATGGATGCATATTGTAGGATGCTGCAGTTTGAAGATGTATCAAAGACAAAATTATTTTTTTTCGCTATACATAGTTGTAATGAAGAACTTTTATAAAGACTGAATTTCAATGATTAGTTGTTATAACATGTACAAAAGTTTTGCTAAATTTGAAAGCTTTAATTGTTTCCATATGATATGCAAGAAATGGTTGTGTGCTCCAATGCTAAACACTTGACAAGAGAAGCAGTAATAGCCCATTTTGAACCACATTTGTATCACATGGATGTTTCATAGCGGAATGTGAATGAGGTGAGGTGGACTGCATTGTTTTATGTTTGTAATATTATAATCTCATTAACCCAATATTGGTTGTAATTGATTGTAAGTTGAATAATGTAGGTCTACTTGTTCTTGTAAAGAACCATTGGACACTATATGTTTATGACTTGCAGAACAAGAGAATCCAACTCTTGGATTCTCGTCCAGGAAGGAAGAGGAGTTGTATGAGTGGAATACAACAGAATTTGGTAAAGTAGCTTGTAGTTGGGTATACTTTTTTGCATTGTACATAAGAATGGAAGTTTGAATTTGTGAAAGAATTGATTGTTTTAGGCGAAGGTTGTACTATGGCTTGCTACCCACAAGAAGGAAGTATTGGATATATATTTGAAGATGTTCAGTTTCATGATGCCAAATGTATTGGCCTAGCCAAAAGAGTGAGTGTTTAGGTTGCAGTCCGAAATAATGTTTAAATTGATTGGAACTTATTTTAAGTATATTATAATTGTCATTCCACAAATAATGAATAATTTGTCATAATATTCTATGTTAGCCATGACTACAGAATATTTATTATGAAATTCATGGATTACTGGTCAATGGGAGGATTCTCCAAATCCATCGATATGGTATGTACGTGCACCAAAGTGTTATAATCTCATTTATATGAAATTAGCATTACATGGGCAACTTAATTAACATTTTCTTATATGTCTTTTAAATTTGAATGAATACAGGGCAAGTTGAAGAAGTATAGACTGAAGATTATGGGCAGATTGTTGTTTTCCACACAGAATCAACATCAACATTGATTTATGGCAGAATGATGGGGACTGTAGAATTGGATGTGACAAGGCTAATTTGAGATTGTTGTACATTATTTGAGAAAAACAAACTGATGTAAATGTATGCATATGTTATTTGGTAGTATTTGAGGCAGAATACATAGATAGATTATAAGTTAAGACCGATTTAAATTAAAACTAGCCACAATGGGATGGTGAAGACTTCAGACTGATTTTGGACATAATCACAGGTGAAATGAAGTTGTATAATAGAAGTATGTCATATATTACTACCTTAGCTATGGTGACTTGATTTTTCAAGTAACACGGTGTTACTGGGAATGTGCAAATAGGTGTGGAGGTTGATTTTGAACATGTAGATTATGATGATAGTGACAATTACATAATGTGATCTTATAGGAAAGCTATTGTTCAAAACTGAATGTAATTGTATTGCAATTGTACAGGGACTTTGGTTAAAGTGTTTTTTTTTTGTTTAAAAGTATATTGATTGTATAAGAGAGTATTGTCATTTGAATTATGTAGGGTGTTTCATTACGGTTGATTTTACAGTTGATAAGAAGGTATTAGATGGTGGGTGTTTAATTGAATTAATTGTCTTCTATTTTTAATATATTATGTCTACCATATTAGTTACACTAAACTTTATGCCCAAGTATGTTAGGTTCAATAATATTTGTGTACTTCTAGTGGGAACAGTAGATAGGTATATGGATGTACCTTAGGGATTAAATATCTCCATTCAATTGAGGTATTACTTCCAGGTAATAGGTAGAGAATTGTAATGAAAACCCATAAACTCCTTTAACTTCTTATTTCATGTAAAAAATTATATTGTTCCAACCCATCTATATTTTCACTGTAAAGAGCAGCAAAAGGTTCCTTTTCAGTGGGACCAAACCAAATAGGGAAGCTGTAAATTGAAGTTTGAATCAAAGTTGTAAATGCTACAAATAGACTAAGGAAAATTAAGGTCAGACTTGAGAGTAGGGATTTAGGATGTCCAAGCGAACAAGTAGAATGAATTGGATGTATCTTTACGAGGCATAAGATACAGTAGATATCATTGAAGTCATGTGACATTCATTATTAGGAGGAACACAAACAAAAGTCAATAAAGATGAATCAAGCCCATTGCAAGAATGGTTAATTTGATCAATTTAATGAATGCGCCATTGCAATGTAGTGTTGAAGTAGGATGGAAACCTGTTTAGCATCATATGCCACAAGGCGTGTGTCCTTAGGATTCTAAATTAGTAATGCTATATAACTTTATTGAATACAATTGCATGGTTTGTTGTACCAAACTCCCAAACTCCCAATCAAAAGATAACAAACAATAAAAGAGTCAAAACATTTTATCCCATTTGGAGGCTTATTGAATATATGATGATCATTCCCACTTGGTGAACCATCCTATGTATCATCCCCCATGCACATAGGGATGCTTCAAATTTCCTATTTTTCTATAATAATAATATATCTTAATAGGTTTATAATTATCACAATCAAAATGGTTTAGCGAGATCTATATCTTATAATGGAAAAGAGAATATAACATAGAACTGGTTACATGGAAGGACATAAATAGCATAACTCAAATCTAATCAGACATGTATTCAAGTATGTGCAAAATGTTTTCATACTCCCACATTGACAAATCTCGACCATTGTCTTATGAAAATTGGATGCAAATACATAATAATGACTCATGAGTTGTACGATGCATCATTCGATTATTTACTATGCGTATCTCAACTAATGCATCTTCAAATGCAAACATTCTTTCACGATGCATGTGAACAATAATTAATGAGGGAACCTCGACACGTAGCTGTTGTAATTCCATGACTAAATTAGTTTGTTCCCGCACATTATAAGTCCACTCTCTACACATTATTCGTAATTGATCATTGAAGCTAGCGCCATGTGGAACGCTTAAGATGTCGTCAACTAGAATCCAATTCCTTCTTGAATCCACCCTTTTATGAACAAATAAATCGAATGATGGCAAAAGAAATTCGTATAACACAGGAAACCCTTATTGTAAGGCAATATTGTAAATGTCACGGATAGAGTTCTATATGTATATATATATATATATAACAAATGCAGTAAGAAACATTCATTTCATTGAATATTTAGTGTAATGAAAATAAGAAGAAAAGAAAATGAGGTTGGATTTTGAGAGTACTTTATTAGATGTGACTAGACATACATATTTTAATGACAAGACAATGATGTTCTCCATTTCCCAATGGCATTACAAATTTTAAATGTTATCATTGTAGTGGAAGTTGGTGCACATGAGTGTTAATATGAAAAGACAACAAAAAGTACTGTCACAAGTTGGCATAGATGCATGTGCCAGTCTAAAATTGAGAAGACAACAAAAAAGACTCATTTGAAGTTGACAAGATTAGACTAAAGTACTTTGAATGGCCCACGAATCACTGTCGAGTTCATTGTATGCAATTGTCATAGGAAACAGTGAAAATATGACATGATATGTACACAACAAACACATGAGTGACAACTCAGTTGACCACATTGAAAAAGACATAAAGCTATGACTAGGGGTAGGAAAAGAAAATAGAATAAGATATGGGATACAAAATCTTACAAAATATGAGCACGTATAGTGCCATGTTACCATAGTATAAATAAGGAGTTCTGCATCAAACATCTTATGACTAACAAGTAAGTGGATAGCTTACTTTTGCATCAATCACACCTATCATCTTATAGCTATTAACTTTGGTAAAAAATTTCTTCATCCTTCTATTATGCTTGCACATTGTTGATAACTTTTGCGTAGTAGTCATTTACTATAGCATATATTTATTTGAAAGTAAGGAAATTGAAATTTTAACTGTCTTCAGTTGTTAATCAAAATTTTGGGCAGGTTCAACAGTTATTATAGGTGATGGACGCTAAAAGGGGTAGACATCATCTTCACTTAGGGAAGTACTATTGGCCAAGGGATATATTTGAGCTATTAGGCCGATATTGGGCATTAGGAGATGATAATTTCATGTACTTACTAAAGTCATTGGAGAAGTATTCGGACATGACCATGTGCACCATGGAAAATGAGTAGATGCATCTGGTGGAGGAATCAACAATTCTAGTCCAACAACTGACTGTTTTAAGTGTACAGGTACCACGTAGAAAGTCGTTGTCTGTTCGTCAATACGATCAAATTAGTTTATCCAAAGCACTTAACAAGATCAGGGAGGAAAACAACAAGATGGCTATTCGAAAAAATAGGGTAATAATGTTGGAAGAGGCACGGAACAAGGCATTGAAAAATGGTAAAGAACTCAATGAAGAGGAAGAAGCAGAAATTTTGTCTCTACTATAATGCAAACCGGATTTTGAAATCTCTGGTGAGGAGTAGTAACATATATGAATGACCTTACCTAAATGAACCTTAGGTAATGTATGTAATATTGTACTCTGAATTTTGGGATATTTGTTGCAACTTAAGTAAGCAAATGGCTGATAATTAATGATCAACTTTGATTTCAAATTAATGTCACATATTGTTAGTCTTACAATCAATTTAAAATAACATTGACATATTACATGTCATGGCGTATCGAATATATTCATTCTGTAAACATTATAAGTGAAGTACAATTTGGTTAGGAAAAATTAATAACTATCTTTTTGAATTTACCAATGATTCAAATTTTGCCACATTTTGTCAATATGTGATAGCAAAATAAAATAATAATAATAATAATAACAATATTATGATGTTATAGAAAACTAAATCGAATATATTCGTTTCGAAGATCTTTCCAGGAGACCAGATAGGACGTTATAATGTAGGTGAAGAACACTTTGATCATAGGATATTATTAACTTTTACCAATGACTGAAAGTGAGGGTTCACGAGAACAATATTCATCTGAAAATTGACTACACAATGACACTTTTAAAAGCACACACATTTATATTTAAAATTTTAATATAGGTCCGTACTTTTATGTGTGTATTGTGAATAGGCCCTCATGCCAATATTATGACTAGGCCCTCCAACCATTCTTGAAACTATATAAATGTTATAACCTCAACTTTAACACCATTGTCTGGTTCAAAGCACCATGTAAAGAACCTTGATTCCAAACAGATAGCAACCATATTGTTCAAGTATGTTTGAAGGCATAAATTTTATATTTCATTTCTTCAATTAAGCATATTACAAAATGAAAATGATTTTAAACGGATTTGAAATCCTTTAATATAGGTACCTTTGTACACCCTTGTGCAGTTAGCACATTTACCTTGCACAATTAGTGTAAATTTCTTGCACAAAAGAAGAAATTCCATACAACTACTACTGAATATCTGCTCATACATAGGTTAATCATGTTTGTAATGTTTTAGTTCGTAAAATAAGGAAAAAAATGAAGTATCAATTTCTTCCCCGACTACTAGTCAACAAACATAAAGGAGTTTCAATCATACAATTAATAGGGTTGTGCTTTGGATCATAGCATAATAATTTTCACAAATATGAATGTCACAATTCATCCCTAAACCTAATAAAAACACACTCAATCCTCCATAAACCTAGGTTGGAATGCCATAAAATATACTTACCCCACAATTCTACTCCAAAAGGCCATATACCCTATTTAACTTATTTCATCTTCACAGAAGATTGTTGAGCCCCTGGCATCATCATGACCACACCTGTAGTTGCTTTAGATCTTCATCCGAGTTATTCCTTTTCTCTATTTTGTGTAGTGGACCAACCTCACAATCATGACAACCATCTTCTTTGCTTTTAATATACGTTTGATTCGAAGGATAGCTATTACGGAGGAATTGCATCATCATCAGAGAATCTTCTTTCCCAAACTCATCGTCTCTCTCCGTCAACCATACCCATTTCTTTTCTTTGGATGATTGACCCAACAAGCAGATTTTAAAGTCGGATTTTTAACACAAGTGACATGCCAAACTTGAGGAGATTTTCTCCATTTTTTAGTTGCTCACAATCCTCGATTGTTGAAGGAATTGATTAGGGGACGTCAGAGTCGAGGGAAAGAAAGGGGTAAGGGGTAGTGATCGACCTTTATTTCAAATTTTTAAGACAGGTGACATGGCATTTTTTTATTGGTCTCTTAATATTTATATCCTCCCCATCAATTATGAAACTTATATGGACCAAAGCTTAATTTTTGGGCCTAGTTGGGTCCAAAACCAATTGTCCCTTATATTTTTGCTACTTTTGTAAGTTACTAATGGAAATGTTCATAATTGAGAGTAGGAATGACTTTGCTAAAGATTAAAACTCATTATTTCATGTCGGGGAAAATGAGTATGACTTCAATGGTGGATAGTGTGATAAGATTTAGGGTTTGAGATTTGAGAGAGAGGGAGTTGTTAATGGAAATAGGGTTATCTTTTTCCACTTTTCACTTTATATGGAGAGTATTTGGAAATATTATGAATATAAAAAACAAATTAATTTGTCTTTTTTCATTGATAAGAGGGGCAAGTGGGGATGGGTTAACACAACCTAAACTTGTCCAAGATATATAATCCCATGCTTGACTTGCTTCAGTTAGGATTTTTTCAAATCCATTCCATTAGAAGTGGCAATGATAGCTAATGCCACATATTAAAAACAAAACCAAAATTAAGTACTATTTATTATTTTTAAAAAGAAAAATATGAGGATGATGCAAAATTATTAGCAACATGTGTTCAAATATCATTTTGGAAACTTTTTGTCCTCTTTGAAAATGAATAATTTTTAAAAAAAATTATTTTTTGATTTGTGTTTTAAATAAGGTAAATTTTCAACAATTGAAAATGATTAATTAGTTTTGCAGGTACACTGGAAACTATTGGTTAGTCGCAAAATAAGAATCTTCTATAAAGTTAAACAAATGTTTTCCTAATGAAATTCATAATTTCCCTACAGATGATCAATATATCAAATGACACAATATTGAAGGTTCAACAATAACATTGAGAAAGATTAAGTTAGTCTAATTGTTACGCCTATAAATAAAAGAAATTGCAAAATAGCTTATTCAAAAACCAACTATACAAACCGAGATGCAATGATACTATCAAGACTAAGATCTATGTCTTTGATAATGTTTATATTCAAAGTACTTTAAATGAAAGTCTTGATGAAAAAATAACTTATTAAGCATTTCTCCAATAAATACTATAAGTGATTAAACATACTTTTTAAATTTTACTAAACGCTTATTTTTTTCTTTAAAAATATTTTTAATATTAAAAATACTTTTTAAAATTGCTATCAAATGGGCTCAAAGATGAAAAGATTTCTCATCTCCATATGTCAATGCAAATATAAATATATGAACATTTCATTTAGTTTCATATAATATAGATGGTAAATAATTTAATTGGTGCATATTATTTTAAAATTAACTCTTATAACACTAGTCAACAATAAGATCGTCCAATTCTCTAGTGTGGGATGCTCATGTCCATCTAGCATGACTCTTATTTTGTGTAGCCGTATCTTCCTCCATCCATCCAAGGATTTGGACGGATAAAGACTATCCGAGCACTACTTATTACTACCTGTCAAGAACTAAATACGAAACACATTAAGAACATTGAGTGTCACAACCATTACTAAGCATAAATGACAGACTTTAGAGCTCAAAAACTGTTATGCAAGCCAATTAAAAGGCATTAAAGGCAATTGAAACACATGGGACATGTTATGGCTTGGTTGAAGATAAATAGCCATCAAACGTCAGAATGAAGGTAGGCAATTAGAACCCAATGACCTCTTACCCTACTCACCTTTGTCTAATTTAAGCTTCAGAGGGGTGTGCCTGGAAAAACCGTCCGGACACTCCTTATTGTAGGTGTACTCGTCATCCAAACCAAGAGGAGGCCAACCGGATGCAAACATTGTTGGTCATGCACCAACATCTAAGACTTAAAAAAAAAAAGAGTGGCAAGCCCCATGTTGCTTCAACTAGTAATTGTCAATTCTAAATACCCCACACTCCAAATAACACCCTAATTAGTTAGGGTTGTTCCAAATCATCACTACTCACTCTTAGAAATTTCATGTCTATTCCTTTAAGTTCTTGCCCATACAATCAAAATTCAAATAAATTTACTATATAACAAAATTATTTCCACATGTATAAAACTATTATATTTTAAATATGAGTCTTTTATTACGAAGTTTTTTTACAAACTGATAAATAAAATACAACATTAATTTCATTTGACATTTGCTTCAATATATCATATAATGCATTTCCTAAATTCCTAAATAATTTTGTCTCATTTAGAGTAATTAAATTATCTTATGCATTTCTAAGCTTCCTTAGTAATTTTATTTTCGTTTAGAAAATAGTAACTAGTGTTATTTCAATTAGGAAGGTAACTTTACTCTCATGTGGCTACTTTATTCAGCATTTTACTATTAAGGAGCATTATATATATATATATATATATATATATACCAAAATCTTGCAAGTTTAAGCTTTTAGGAAAATTGGTAATTCAACATCATATCATAACTTTATTTCAAATTTTATATAATGAGTGAAATTATGAAAAATGGAAATGCATGTAGATTGAATTCTTACCTTAAGATGTCAAAAATTACTTAAAGAAACTTAAAAGTGAATTATAACTTAATATAAGTTATTAAGTAGACTAAACATATTTGGTAAAATAACTTAATATTACAATGCAAAATTAAAAATAACTTTAAGTATTAAGTCAAAATAATTAACTTCTTTTTAATCCCAAACTTTTTTTTTTTTTGGTCTTATTTACACACATTTAATGAGTAAATATTAAACAACTATGACTGCAAATCCATGAATCATTTTTTCTACTAAATATTTTAAGGTTATTTTATAAATTTACAATACTTTAAGTATGGATGTTAAATAACAAATTTATTGATTAAGATTAATGAAAATAAATATCAATTAAATTTTTTAATAATAAACATGAATTAAAACTAATGAGATAAATATGTCAATTCAATAACTTAAAATAAATTCTAAGTAAATTTTATACCTTACTACTTAAAATAAAAAAATAAGTAATAAGTTTTAAGTTAATGACTTAAAACCAATTTAACTTAAAGTCAACTTAAGTCATTAAATAATAAGTATTAAGTTTTACCAAACATCCAAGTTGACTTTAAGTTAAATTATTCTTAAGTTGTTAACTTAAGACTTATTACTTAATTGTTACTTTAAGCATTAAGGTTGTTTTGTAAAATTAGCTTAAAGTTTATTCTAAATCATCAAATTAACTCTTTTTCCCTCATTAATTTTACCTAATATTTATCCTTATTGATTTTAACTTATATTTATTTTCATTAGTTTTAAACAATAAATTTATTTATATAACATTCATACTTAAAGTATTGTAGATATATAATACAACCATAAAATGCTTATTACAAAAAAATGAGTTATGAATGTGAAATCACAGTTTTAAAATGTATTTACTGTGAGCAAATGAGACAAAAAGAATTTTACATTAAGAATAAGTTAACTATTTTAACTTAATACTTAAAGTTCAAAGTAACTTTAAGTTATAATATTAAGTTATTTTACTAAGTAGACTGAATCTAATTTCTCAAACTTGGTTGCAGAAGCCTAATGATAGGAACTCTTTCTGATTATACAAATAATGATCACATGAAAGAGAGTCATGATTTTCTTTCAAAAACTTGCACAGTTATTTCTCACTCATATGTTTTGATGTCTTATTCCATAACTTTAGGAAAGCGTATTGTCACAGACTTAGTCTTTTCCTAAGCTCGTGTGGCACCTAGACAAGTCAAGACACTTGATCTTGCTAAGTCAGCCTTACTCCCAATGCTTAGCTTACTAAGCTAAGATGCTCACAACTTGGAAGCTTTAGAAGGTGTAGTAGGCAACTCTTAAAGAATGGAAGCTTTTATTGCTCAAAGGAAGCTTTACAAGTGCTTTGGGAACTCACTTGCTTGGTTAGGAAGTGATTTGGGTGGTGTCTTGGCCAAATGAGGCCTTAACCTATTTATAGGCACCAATGGAACTCTTTGGAACCTTGGAGGGTTCCTTACAAATCAAGAATAATCTAGAAGCTCCTACACTAGTCTATGTACAAGGGTATGTACGAGATGACTTTGGAAGATTCTATAACACCCCACACTATTCCAATGCTCTCTTAGCCAAGTGTAGAGATGTGTGGACATCTCTAACCCTCTCTAGAAGCTTCCATGCTCTTCCACTTTGTAGCTAAGTGTAGATGTCTCCAGGGGTTTCTAGAAGCTTCTCACCTCCTATATAAGCCCATGGGGAGAGTCATTTGAAGCATCTTGTGATCGTATGGTCTCAATAGCATTCAAATTGCCCTTTTACACTTTCTCTTGGTATATGTAGCAAACCTCTTCTTTTGCAACAAATAACCTCTTTACCACTACCAAAATAACTTTTACATCCTTGTTTAACTTGTGCAAATCTAGACATTAGTTTGAGGTTGGAACGTTGGTCTCCAGACATACTTATTTATGCATAGATTCTTAGAGCCACTAGACTCTCTCATCCTAATTGCACCAATGTCTCTATCTTTGTAATTTGAAAACAACTTCAATTAAGGGATAACATGCATGATATAAGGTTATTGTCTCTACAATCCACTCAATTTTGTGATCACTAATAGGGATTTAATCCAAGTGTTAAGTTGACATGATATATATAATTGATTCATTACCAAATAGCTTAACATGTTTTTAAAGCCTTAGTTCAAGGGAGATCATGCATGATCTTGAGCTTCACACATGGTTATTTCTCATATTTATTGAGCCCGCATACAAACCGAAAGAAGGTTTTCTCTTAAACAAGGTATTGAGGGTTTAGTCCAAGTGCTACCTCATTACCAAATAATTTAATTAGGGATGATAATACAATAAGTTTTTTTAGGTACTCATCTCATCCTACCGTGAATAGAATAGGTTTGAAATGAAGATAAATAGGTTAGGGATAGAGATTTTCTTACATATATAAACCAATGGTGGGTTTAGGTATTACCTTGTACCCTCCTATCCTATCGCATCCCAAGTATATGCATAATTAAATTTAAAAATAGTTTTATTTTTTATTTACTCATTTTTAACACTAAATAATAATATAAAAAATCTACTTCTTGAATAAAATAAATTATAAAAATTTATAATATTTATTTATATATAAATATATTTACTTTCAATATTTCAAAATTTTAAAAATAAATAGGGTTGGGTGGGGCCTATGCAACACAAGTAATAAGAAATTTCATACCAATAGCCTTGCCCTACCTTATACCGCCCTGTTTAATTTTTTTATTGGGTGGGGGTAGCAATAGATTTATATAAATGTGACAAGATTGGAGAATGGGTGATCCATTCCAAACCCGTCCCATTGTCATCCCTAAGTTTAGCTTTTAGATTATGTTGGTAGTTAACAATCACCAACATTCAAAAGTTCATGTTGTAGTATCCTTGTTCTATTCCATTACCTAAGGCTGCCTTTTCTTTTCCTTTCTGTAAACACAGTAGTTCTATTTCATATGGCCTTTTTTGCCAGAATATCCAGACATCTATCCACTATTGATACCAAACTTTCATCATTCTTATATGCAACAGATGTAGTATTCTTTTTCTCTCTCATTTTTCTTTCTTAGGTTTACCTCCTTTATTTCCTTTCCCAAACAACACAATTCTTTTCTAAATTGCTCTCTTTGCCACAATGAGCATTTCATTTTCTCCTTGGATTGAAATCTTTCGTTAGACTTATTATAATAATTCTATCCTTTGCCCTTATTCCTCCCTCTATTTTCTATCTATTTATAATATGAGTGTTCCTTCTTGTCTCTACATCAAACAAATACTATTCACAATAGATGTCTTGCAACGAACACAACAGCAAAGAGACTTGCATCTCATCATCAATTTCCATTTTCGTAGTAACTAATTGATTTACCGTGCTTTGAAAAGCACTTCACATGGTTGGCCACTGAAGTGTTTCCTTCAACTTCAATCTAGTTAAGTTAACACACCTCAATGTGGTAACTGAAATGTAACTCACTTTTTTCATTTGCCTAACTAGACACCTCAGCCAAGTTATTAGTTTATTGAATTAGAATCTTTTTTGAAGTAATTTTAAAAAGCGCTTCTAACATTTCTAACATTTGAAAAAT
Organism: Vitis riparia; assembly: GCF_004353265.1. NCBI lineage: Eukaryota > Viridiplantae > Streptophyta > Magnoliopsida > Vitales > Vitaceae > Vitis > Vitis riparia. The sequence goes on from NC_048440.1 coordinate 3,587,778, forward strand.
TTTATCTTTCAAAGTATTAGAAAGGTTAAAAATATTTTCTAAAATCACTATCAAACACACTCTTAAATTACTAGTCTTATGAGTATGACCTTTCACCCTGTCACTTAGACAAATACTTTAGTAGAGTTGCTAAAACTTAATTGGACTGGCCTCTCTAGTTGGAGAAAATAGCCCTTAAATAGATTAGAAACAAGCAAAAAGAAAAAAAAAGCTTTCTATAGCAAGAATTGAACAAGGACCTACAACAATGTAGAATAGATCTCAACTAGAAATTAGAAATTAGATTGTAAACCAACAACACATTATGAAACACATGAGTATCCATCCAAGATAAAAACCAATGATCTTACTTGGAAAAAACCCTTCAAGGAGGTGAAAGAATCCATTCAAAAATGAATACCCATCATATAAAATAGGAATTAATCAGTGTTCGTGCAAGTTTTTTTCCAAAGATATGGGAAGGAAACTAGAAATGGTGTTAGTCTCAAGCTTACAAAACCAGCACACAAAGTGGAAAGGATCTCACCAAATACAATTGCCACATTTGATATGGAGAAAACCCTTGGTTCAACCAAAACCAAGAATGGTGAAGAAACATCCCTATTCTAGCATAAAAGCCCAACATAATTAGGCTCAAGTTGCTACTAGAAGAATCAGCCCACACAATGGGTTTCTTGAGATAACATAGAGACAGAGGTTCACTAAATGGTCTCCAAGGACTAGACCACCATCAGAAAAAGGGAATGTAATGAGTGGGAATTGCCATCAGTAAGGCATATGCAAGAGACTCAACTCTCTAGCCATTGCTCTATGGAAATTTAAAATGCCTTTTGTTAGCTAATAATAAATTTATGATTTATGATTTATGACAATATTCTTTGGAAGATCTACTATTGGGATACAAGTTTCAGATTTGAGTGATTTAGCCCTATGGCAAGAACATGATTCCTAAATGTAAGACTAAAGAGTATATTTGTAGTGATTCTATGAAGGCCAAAAGTGCTCTCTAATACTTGAAGCATTTTTCTTATAAAAATTAGGGTCGTATTCAGTTTAACTTGTTTTTTTCTTACATTTTTAAAGAAAATAAAGAACAATTTGGAAAATATGTTTGGATATTTCTATTTCTATTTTCCCAAGAATTGAGTTTAGAAAATGGAAAAGAGGAAAAATGCCAAATTGGTATTTTCAAAATTTAATATAAAAAAGTGAAAAGAGTTTCTAAAACGTAAAAACACAAAAGTAAATAATATAATTAAAACACATGAAAGAAATACAAATATGAATTTGACAATAATATTACAATATTATAATCATCTTCCTCTTTTTTACCAATAATATCACATTTTTATATTAAAAATAAATTATTTTAATAAGCCAAAATATGCCCAATTGATCAATTGCTTCATTAATTATAAATATATTTAAAAAAATTATTAGAGTATCAAAATAGAAATTTTATTAAACTATCAAAATAACTAATAAAATAAAAAATAATGAAAAATATAATTTCATTAGTTTTTTCATGTACAAAAATTAGTACCAAACAAAATAACACAACAATTGGTCAATTCCTTTTTTAACTATTAATATACTATATTTTTTGTTATATATTAAAATAACTAAAGAGAAGATAATTGAAAAAGAATAATCAATAAATACAATTTAATTATTTTCATTGTGTTTGATTAAAAAAATAAAATAAAATCAGTACCAAACAAGGTTTCCAAATTTGTATTTTTTGAAAACCAGCTTTTTAATTTTTTTTAAAAATAAAAATATTACAAGAAATGAAAACATAGAAAATAAAAACAATTTTTAGAAAAAATAAAAACTATAAATATTTTCCAAACCAAAGGCAACTTAAATTACAGTGTAATATTTTAGAAAATATTTAAAAAAAAATCTCTAGAGCAAAACAGATAAAAACATGGATCTAAACATCCTTGTATCCATGAAAATATTTTTGGAGATAAAATCAGAAACGAGAATAAGAAATTATTTCATTTTTTATTCATTTTAATGTTTAGATCATTTATTAAATATAAAAATAGGAATAAGAAGTTATTATTGTTGGTTTTTTTTTTTTTTTTAATATTTGTTTCTACAAAAATATGTAAAGATACATCAACCGTACCCAATACTTGGTTTTCATTTTCCTTGTATACAAAGTCACTTAAGATTTCATGGCTATGATGTTTTTCTCTAAATGATAGATCTTCTCTTTTGCAATTGGTCTTCTTATGCACCAGGCAGTGTGATTTCTAACAAGTATAGGAGAATTCATCTAAGTGCAGTATTCTTCCGATAAGGAGAGGGGAGAACCTAGAAGAGTTGGCCCTTGTATTAGGTTATGTTATGCCAGCGAAAGCTTTGATGCTAACAATGTTAGTTCAAGAGCACAAAGATAAAATAATCACACATACGGTACACGAGGTTTTAACGTGGTTCGACCAACTGTGCCTACGTCCACGGATGAGAGAGAATGATTCCACTATACAATAGAGAATCTTACAGAGGATAGGACCAAATATAATTATTGGGTTCCCGAAACATCACATGTTTCCCCACTCCTTGTACCCATACCCTACTACGAGCCCTCTCGCTCCACAGAGTACCTCCCGTTCTTCCTCACATCTCTATTCACCTCGTATAGTCTCTACAGGTCCATCTCTATCTCATAACTTTTTCCCCTCATGACCTAGAATATTTATAGAGATATTTCCAACAACCCTCCTTATTCTATAAGGAAGTCTAATATTACAATAATATATCAACCTAGAAATATTCTGTATAATATTCTTTACAAAAAATGAATCTATACTAATTAAGAATTAGAGACACTTCCTAACAATCTCCACCTTGGACCAAATTTCATGAAGTTAATCTTCAATCTCTCCATGACACAAACCTTTTTGTATCATATCATCACGAAAGAGCAATCGACTCCACCTTCAGTGAAAATTCCTTTTGTTTTCATCTTATGTGCTTTGTGATCTTTTACTCTTCCAGAAATCTTTAACCCAAGCTCTGATACCAGTTGTTATGCCAGCGAAAGTTTTGATGCCAACAATGTTAGTTCAAGAACACAAAGATAAAACAATCACACATATGGTACACGAGGTTTTAACGTGGTTCGGCCAACCATGCCTATGTCCATGGATGAGAGAGAATGATTCCACTATATAATAGAGAATATTATAGAGGACAGAACCAAATACAACTATTGGGTTCCCGAAACATCACAAGTTTCCTCACTCCTTGTATCCATACCCTACTACGAGCCCTCTCACTCCACAGAGTACCTCCCGTTCTTCCTCACATCTCTATCCACCTTGTATAGTCTCTACAGGTCCATCTCCATCTCATAACTTATTCCCCTCATGACCTAGAATATTTATAGAGATATTTCCAACAACCTTCCTTATTCTATAAGGAAGTCTAATATTACAATAAAATATCAACCTAGAAATATTCTATATAATATTCTTTACAAAAAAGGAATCTATACTAATTAGGAATTTGGGACACTTCCTAATAGGTTGTAAAGTGGGAATGCTCCCGACCACTTATTTGGGGCTCCCACTAGGTGCCCCTTATAATTCATTGGTGGCTTGGGATGGGGTGAAAGAAAGATTCTGCTAAAGATTGTCATTATGGAAAAGACAATATATTTCTAAAGGGGGAAGACTAACATTGATTAGAAGTATGTTTTCTAATTTGTCAATCTACTTTTTGTCTCTTTTCTGGATGATGGGGATTGTATTGTTAAGGTTGGAAAAAATTCAAAGGGACTTCCTTTGGGGATGTGGGGCCTTAGATGTTAAGCCTTATATGGTGAAGTGGGATACCGTTTGCTTTGATAAAAGGAGGGGGGGCCTAGGTGTTAGGCACCTTCACTCACTTAACAAGGCCTCATTTGTAAGTGGAATTTGTGTTTTGCTTCAGAAAGGGAGGCCTTTTGGAGACAAATCATTTGTGGTAAATATGGGAATTTGGAAGAAGGTTGATGCTCTAAGGAAGCGAGAGGCGACTATGGTGTTCGGTCATGGAAGAACATAAGGAAGTTGGGATTTAGTTAGTTGTAAATTGTTCTTTTCGGTGGGCAATGGGAAAAATGATAAAGTTTTGGAAAGATAAATGGTGCGAGGATGAGTTGTTAAATGTTTTTTTTTCCCTCTTTATTTTCCTTTTCTAACTCTAAAGATGCTTGGGTGACGGAGTTGTGGTAGCATTCTAATGATAGGGGTGGTTATAATCCTAACTTCCCGAGGCCTCTAAATGATTAGGAGATTGTTTTTGTGGAACACTTTTTGGCAAGACTTCAAGATAAAGTGGTAGAAGAGGGTAAAGAGGATAAAGTGTGTTGGGTTGAAACGAAAGTGTGGAACTTTCTCTGTTAATCACTTTATGTTAGCCTAGAGACAAGAAGGGTAGTGCAATTCCCTTCTAGTGTTGTGTGGAATGCGTGGGCTCCTCCTAAGGTGAGTTTTTTTGCATGGGAGATGACTTGGGAAAAAGTTTTGACTCATGACCAACTTCAAAGGAGGGAGTGGTCTTTGGCCAATCCTTATTTCCTATGTTTGTCTCATGAGGAGTTAATTGACCACATCCTTTTGCATTGTGACAAGGCAAGGGTGTTATGGGAGCTATTATTCTCTATCTTCAGAGTTTATTGGGTGATGTAGTCCATAGTTAGAGAGGCTTTGCTAGGCTCACATGGTTCCTTTATAGAAAGAAAATGGAAAAAAGTTTGGAGGACGACACCTTTATTCCTCTTCTAAACAATTTGGAAAGAGAGAAGTATAAGATCTTTTGAGAATGTGGAACTCTCAATCCAAAGGCTGAAATACTTGTTTTTGTATAACTTGTTAACTTGGATCAAACTATTTATAGGTGAAAGATTGATGTCCATAGTAGCTTTTTATTTTCTCTATTTTTTGTTTGGCACTTTTTGGCTACCATTGTATACATCGTGTGTACTTTGGTACACCTTTTTTGGCACTTTTTAATACAAATCTCATTTACTGATAAAAAAAAATGGCTATTCTTTTATAGCAATGATGTTGTTTTTATTTAATTATATATATATATTAAGTTTCAAGTAACCTTCACATCTTAAAAAAGCATATTTCATGGAAAATAATAACACCACTTACTGGGAATTTTGGCCAAAATTTTGAGCTATCTTGTCTAGCATGAAGGAAGTCTATTGATCATGGCAGTTTTTTATAATGATATTATCTTACTATAGTTAAAAACCAATGAATGTCATCAAGTGTTCCATACCTCATGGTGGAGCTCATTACCAATCATAAACCCAATTCATTAATCTGTTGTGCGTCTTGTTTGTGATCAAACCATAAGGCCAGAAGAACCTGAATTTTAGTACAGGCTTCAAACTTAATGTGGGATATCTGTCATGCAATTTTCTTTGACAAAAATTCTTCCTCTTTTCTAGTTTGCTTTAACCTACAAGTATATGAGATTGACTTTGTTTCCTTATTTTTGTGTCTATGTTCTGTTTTGTATACAATTTTGACACATGGAATAAAATTCCTAGAATTTTTTTTGAAAGCCCCTAATAACAATGTTTAATTAATTATCTTTCAAATGGTCCATTATACTTCCATTAAGTTGGGTCAAGGCCTTTTGGATTCCTCTTGTCAACAATGGCGCTCATACCATAGGCTTGAGAGAGAAGCACTGGATTGCATGTGAATTATGTGCACCTCAATTCTATACTTTGAGTCTAAGGTTATTATAATTTTCTTATGGAATTCTGTTCTTAAGATTTTCCTTCTAAACTTTCATTCTTTTGCAGGTTGAATTGATGTATTTTCCTTTAGATTTCCCTGATACTGATGCATACTCATCTTTTATGGCAACTAAAGCAACATCTGATGAAAAGGAAAAACTTCGTCCTCCTTCCATGCGAGCTTTAAGAGTTCCCATTCCACCTCCATGGGTTAGTGTTTGGTTGGGTTTTGATAAAGTATCCTCTAGTCTGGGAGATACCCGTCCTTGTGAGGAAAACCAGAGATGTGGCAAATGGTGATTCATTAACAAACTCAAACAATGGCAGTTGTGATATATCACTGAATGATCATAATATCTCATTTAAAGGATTTGTATCAAGCACATCTCATATGCTGAGTTAGTACTTGAATGATATCCATGGTGACCATTTGCTTCAATTTCCTAAGTTACTTGATAAGAAGAGTTTTTTTGAACTCATGACAGATGAAGCGAAGCTTAGCTAGAACTTTAATAGGGCTAACCAAATGAATTATGAATGAAAGTTATGTTTCCTCAGAGTTCTTCTCCATGCTTATAAAGAAGGTTCCTTTGAAGAGGGAGTAGTTGTGTGTGCATCGCATCTTTTTGATATATCAATGTGGACTTCCAGGTAATTTTTTCTCCAATCTTCTTTTCTCTTGTTAATTACTTGTTTATTGAATTATAAATCTATGCTTTGTGATTCTCTTAGTTCTTCTCCTTGTAGTGTTCTTTTAACTAATATATAAAATGGATTTACTGTGAGGTTCAAGACATTGATGTTTTTTATGCTCACATCCCTTCTTTTATGTTTTTCTTTCCTTTTTCTTTTTTCCTTTTTTGGCTAAATAAGCTTGTATAGGAGCATGCAAATTTATACTATTTGTTAAAAAGTATGTGTTGTATTATGGAACTTCTGAGTTTTATTGAAACTAGAGATTCAGTATGTTACATTTCAACTAACATTTTAAGAGGTTATTAATTCACGATATTTATCTTATTGGGCTTGCTAAAATTTCATGTCTAATTATCAAAGGCTATTTTGAAACTCAGCAATGTTTGGTCTTGACTAAGAATTGCAACATGTAAATGATGCAGGTCCAAAAGTACTGAGGCAGGACTTCAAATACTGTTAAATTCATTCAAAGGAACCAAAACAAGCAAAAAAACATTTTCTCATACCAATGTTAATCATAAGATAAAAGTTGAATCATAAATACTTGTATAAGACATTCATTACTTGAATTACAATCTCTGTTTCCTTCTTAAAAAACCCATACTATCATCAAGCAAAAAAACGTTATACACCAAGTATACATACCATGTACAAAGGGTAAAAAAAACCCAAAGGGAAATAATAACCAAAAAACAATCACCCTCTCCCTTATCGAGAACCTACCCAATCTATAAAATTAATAAGAGACGTTGATTTACCTCTATATACATGTTACCTCGAGACATTGATCCTACCTTTATATACATGTTACCTCATGAAAATAGATTACTAAGGAATAAGTGTTTCAATGATTGAATCGGCTGCTCCTTACTTTCCAATACTCTATGGTTTCTTTCCTTCCGAATTGTTCAAAAAATACAAAGGAAAGTTTCTCTCTAAACTCTCTTCCTATGTCTTCCCATAAAAGAACCATACCACCCTAATATAGTATCTCTTACCAAAGAAAGAATGACCTAAGCAATGACAACAAATCAAGATAACAATGTCTTTATTCAACCCAGAGAGGTAGGTTTTTCATTTTTGAAATTTTAATTTGAGTGATAGATTGGTTAATTCAAAGGGGGTTGTTGCTCCAACCTAATGTTGCCTTGCATCATAGAGTGGAAGAACATCCAGTCGCGTGAAAAGGGTCATGCATAAACTCATCACAGGTAATAGAGTGTATGTATCATGGATGTGCTTTCTTTGACTATAATATCCATTTTTAGATTAATAGGTTTGTCTGCAACATTCTCAATGCTTGAAATCAGGAAATTTCCTACTCTGAAAACCGGTAGTAAGAGGATGCGGGAGAGGTGACATCTCTTACAATATTCCATTAAAATGCCTTGGCAGCCTTGAAAGTAAGGAGCAGTGCCATGGACTTATATCCTTGGAGGAGTAAGAGCTGCCTAGCAATCTTAAAATTTGAAATTAGAAGACTCTACTAATCAGGAGAAGCAAAAGACTATGCAGTTTAGTCTCTAACCTTGCATCACTTTCTATCAGAGATAATGAATCTAAAGTTGCCATTATCGGAGTCGGGCCTCCACAGGCTTACTTCTATTTCATCATTGTACATTTCTGTGTATTTCTAGATATTCCTTGGCTTCTCTGGCTCTAAAAAACAACCCTTCCTTTGAAAGTAAATTTATCTATGAGGGCCCTAAAATCTGGTTCATAACCTGAAACACCTTTAGGACTTGAGACAAGTGAAAAGTATTTTTGCTTTTAAAAACTCAATCAGGTATGGCTATTTACAACTCAATCTCAACTCTAGATTGTCCTCTCCATGGACCTATGTGTTGAAAATCTGATTGAATTTCAACTTCAAATTCAAATGGGAGCTAATTTATTCATTTGGAAAATAGATGGCTTTAGCAGTAGTTCCAAAGTGACTTTTTCTCTAAACTTGTTGGCCTCAATTCTGTGCACAAGCATGGTAAGTTATACTGTTCTATTGAATTTGCATGTGCTGTTACGTTTTTAATAAATAAAATAAATCTAAAGCTAAAACTATGTAGTTTTAAGGGTATGAAAACAAAGAACTAGCCTAAAACACACAAACAAAGAATAGAATGAATAACAAGAAAACTTATTGATGATAGGTTGAGGTGTGACAAATATTATCCTTGCAATAGATCCACCCTCCTCAAAGATGAACTCGGTGCACTAGGGTACTAGTGATCTACCTCCAGGATTCAATAGCTAATGAATCTCACCTTGGGTGCACTTTGTAGGCGAGACGTGTACAACTCAGGTTCTGAAATATTTCTCTAGATAGATGTATGAAAGACTCTTTGAAAAATTGGTGTTTAGAGAGTTAGGGGTGACCTGCTTTTATAGGCCACTGACACAAACCCAACGGGACTTTACTTGTAAGCGAAACAAGACTCTACTTGTAAGTGGAATAAGACTCCACTTGTAAGCAGAACAGGACTCTACTAGCATAATCCCAATGGGACTCTTCCAAAGAGTCGGCCAAAAATAAAAGACTAAGTCAAATGGAATAAAATAAAATTAAACAAAATATTTATTTTGAATTTTGTAAAAAATAACCGAGTTCGCTAAAACACTTTTCACATTTACACTCTTCCTACAATCCCCCATAGAGTGTAGACGTGAAAAAAAATGGAGGAAAAAAAGAATCCAATGCATCAGTACTAGTTCCCAAAGGTTATGAACTAGTCTTAAGACAAATAAATATTGAATCACAAAACACGGTGAAAATAAATTTCTATGAACCAGTATTTCTTGATGTAACTCAAAGGATCTTTATCCGCTTTGGTTTTCTCAACTACACTATGAGCTGTACATAACGGGTTGGCACAAATAGGCCATGCGCCTTCATTGCCTAGATATTCATGAGAGCTCTAGAGAACCTACTTAAGTTCTCATAGGAAGCGACCCCACCTCCACTCCCATATAGGTGAATCCATCAAGTATGTTCTGCATTTAAACATACCATTTATAAGGAATATGGTATTCATTAAGAGTAAACACTCAACCTTCTTCAATGCTGAATATGCTCTATCTACATCATAGAGATAGACTCTCATACAATTAAAGTTAATAGAGCACCTCAAGTCAACAAGTGATTTGTTATTACCCATATGAACCTACTCCGTGGAATTTCCATTCTAATAGGTTGGGTTGCTACCACTCTTGACTTCTGTAATAGGCATAAGTCTCATCCCCCTTGATGTTTCTTTCACTAGTTTCTTATTTAGTGGTTTGGTTAAAGGATCGACCAAATTCAACTCTGACCTAAAAAATTCTAGGGATATAACCCCTGTTTCAAGCAATTGTCACACACTATTGTGCCTTAGGCGTATATGCATATTCTTCCCATTAAATATTTTATTCTTAGCCTTAGCAATTGTAGCTTGGCTATCACAACGCATAGACACAGATGGAGCTGCTCTCGTCTATAAAAGGATATCTACTAAAAGGTTTCTAAGTCACTTGGCCTCAGAACTTGCCTTTTCTAAGGCAATAAACTCAACCTCCATAGTAGACTAAGTAATGCAAGTTTGCTTAGCAGACTTCCAAGAAATTGCACTTCCACCAAGGGTGAAAACATATCCACTAGTGGATTTCATCTCATTTGAATCTGAGATCCAATTTGCTTCACTAAATCCTTCAAGGACTCTTGGAAATCCACTATAGCACAAACCATAGTTAATGGTGCCTCTCAAATACTTAAAGAGTCTACGAATAGTCGTCTAATGGTCCTGATTAGGACTTTGTGTGTACCGGCTCAATCTACCTACTGCATAAGTAATGTCAGGTCTGGTACAGTTAATTAAGTACATTAGGCTCCCTATGATCTGAGCATACTTGATTTAGGCAAAACTGTGTTCTCTATTTTTCTTCAGCTATGAGATGGGATCATAAGGAGTTGACACTAGTTTACAATCAAAGTGTTCAAACTTCCTTAGGATCTTCTCAATATAGTGCCTTTGAGAAAGTTTAAGCCCATTAGGTGTTCTAGTTATTTTAATTCCTAGAATCACATTTGCCTCTCCTAGGTCTTTCCTATCAAACTTAGAACCTAGGAATTTCTTGGTCTCACACACCACCTTTAGGCTAGTTCCAAAGATCAGCATGTCATCAACATAAAGACAGATGACTACACATGTGTTATCCTCATACTTGTCGTAGATACACTTACTAGCATTGTTAATGGAATATCCATTAGTTACTAACACATGATCAAAGTTGTTGTGCCACTATTTGGGAGCTTGTTTTAACCCATATAGTGATTTAACTAACTTACACACCTTTTTCTCATTCCCTGGAACTACACAACCCTTAGGTTGTTCCATATAAATTTCCTCTTCCAAATCTCCATTCAAGAATGCAATCTTGACATCCATTTGGTGTATCACCAGATTATGAATGGAAGCTTGAGCGATCATACTCTATTTGACACTATTCTAGTCACATGGGGCAAAGGTGTCAAGTAATCTACATCTTTCCTTTGTTTAAAGCCTTTGGCAACTAAATGAGCTTTATTCTCTATGGACCCATCTTGTTTTAACTTTCTTTTAAGGATCTACTTACAACCAATAGTCTTTGCACCAGGAGGTAAATCTACTAACTTCCATGTATGGTTATACATGATTGATTCGATTTCATTGTTAATGGCCTCCTTCGAGAAGGGTACATTAGGAGAAGTAATAGCTACTTTGTAGGATTTGGGGTCTTCATCTACTAGGAAGGTGTAGAAAGCATCTACAAGGTTTGTTTGTTTCTTATTTCTTTTACTTCTTCTAGGTTCAAATTCAGAAGGTTAAATAGACTTGTCTCTACTTATTTTTTGAACTTGTTGTTCACCATTTAGTTTCATAGGAAATATGTTTTCAAAAAAATCCACATTCTTTTATTTCTATTATGGTATTGACATCTACAAGACTATTTTCCGACTTTGTAACAAGAAACCTATATGTCGCACTATTCTCAGCATAGCCAATGAACATTGCATCAAAGGTTTTAGGACCTAGTTTTCATTTTTTAGGTTCAAGGAAAAGAACTTAAGGTAAACACCCCCACACTTTCAGGTATGCTATATTAGGTGCATAACCCTTCCACAACTCATAAGGAGTTTTACCAATTCTCTTGTAAGGTATTCTATTTTGAATATGACAAGCAGAGAATATAGCTTCCCTCCCAAAAGTTCAAGGGTGCTCCCAAACTTACCAACATTGCATTCATCATTTCTTTTAATGTCCTATTTTTCCTTTATGTTACTCCATTAGACTCAGGGGAATAAGGAGTAGTAGTTTTGTGAATGATCCCATGATCTTCACAAAAAGAATTAAAGGGGATGGACTCATACTCTCATTCCCTATCAGTTCTAAGCCTTTTAATTTTCTTACTTAGTTGATTTTCCACTTCATTTTTGTACTTGATGAAAACATCCCTTACTTCAGCTTTGTTTCTCAAAAGATATACCATTGTTTACCTTGAGTAGTCATTTATGAAAGTTATGTAGAATCTTTTACCACCTCTAGTCATTGTATTTTTTAGGTCTCCTAAGTCACTGTGTATTAAACTTAGTAGATCTAATTCTCTTTCTACTGATTTGCAAGATTTCTTTATGGCTTTTTATTCTACATAGGATTCACATTTTCCATGGTTTTCTAAGGACAACTTAGGGATTAAACTCAATTCAACCATTTTCTTCATATATGAAAGGTTCACGTGTCCTAGTCTACCATGCCAAATATCATAAGAATAAATTATGTAAGCAGAAGAATAAAATGTTTTATTATTGATAATATCATAAACATTCAACATAAATAAATCCTGATTACAATGGCCCTTCCCAAAAAATGCATCATTCTTAGTTTAAATTATTTTATTAGAGTCAAACAAGATCCTCACCCTAGTTTTTAATAGTTGGGTTCTAGACCTTGTTTGATGCATTGGGCTTAGTCGTAAAGTTTTGTTTTCTGAACCTATTTTTTGGCATTTAGGTTTTTCTTCTACCACATTAGCCTTAGAAGATAGTTCCTTAGTTTTCTCAAAATTGTCCCTATTTCGGTTTTGTTCCTCAATCCTAATATGGATTATGACATCTTCTAGGGACATTTGTTTCCTTTTATGTTTCATGTTATCTTTATAGTCTTTTCAAAACTCTGGAAGAGTTTTTACTAAATAACTAGCTATAAAAGGTTCGGGTAATTTAATGGCTTCAATAGCTAAGTCATTAATCAACAAGTGGTAGTCATGGATTTGAGATGATACATCTCTATCCTATGGAATATTTATGAGTTCTTGCATCTTCTAAAATATATTTTTTATTCATTGCATCCCAAATTTCTTTTGCAGCATTATGTTAACAATAAACATCAAAAAGTTCATTAGAAAGGATAGTAAGAATAGCATGTCTAAATTTTTTATTACCAATTTCCCAAATAGGCAACGATTCCAAACCATCTTTTGGTTTTGGATCAGTCAAAATGTATCTCAAGTTCACTTCATCAATTGCAGAGAAAACCCTTTCTTGTCATCTCTTGAATAATGCCTCATTGTAAGGATCAATCTTAGAGGTCAGGATGGGTGTGAACTAGGGAAGCTTCCATTTAGGATCTATTTCAAGATTTTTGTTTTAAGGATATGAAAATAAAAGACTAACCTAAAACACACAAACAAAGAACATAATGAATAACGAGAAAATTTATCAGTGATAGGCTGAGGTGTGATAAACATTGTCCTTGAAATAAATCCACCTTCCTCGAAGATGAACTCGGTACAGTAGGGTACCAGTGGTATACCTCCAAGACTCAATAACCAGTGAATCTCACCTTGGGTGCACTTTGTAGGTGAGACGTGTACAACTTGGGTTATGAAATATTCCTCCAGACAAATATATGAAAGACTATTTGAAAAATTCTCTAAAAAATTGGTGTTTAGAGAGTTAGGGGTGACCTGCTTTTATAGGCCACTAACATAGTTGTAAGTGGAACGAGACTCTACTTGTAAGCGGAATAGGACCCTACTTGTAAGCGAAACAAGACTCTACTTGTAAATGGAATGGGACTCTACTAACACAGTCCCAATGGGACTTTTCCCAAATAGTCGACCAAATATAAAAAACTTAGTCAAACGGAATTAAATTAAATTAAATTAAATAATTATTTTGAATTTTGTAAAAAAAATAACCGAGTTTGCTAAAACATTTTTTTACATTTACACTCTTCCTACAAACTATGTGTATGCTCTCTTGCCATGCTTAATTAGATTGCTATGATTTATTTAAGATCAAGAGAGAAAGTTTTCTGCATTTCCAATTATAAATCTATAATTAAGTTTGTTTTATAAACATATTCAAGTTTATTCTCTATTTTTCTTTCCTTCCTTTTACTTTTATGATTTTCTATTATCATTTGTGTTGTTAAAGATGAAAGCTCATTTTTTACTCGCTTTTACAGAAGTACTTCTACAATGAAGAAATTTAGGTTAGGATTTATCTAACACAATAAAATCTTTGGCTTACATGATATCTACTATCAAGTTTTGCCAAAAGCCATAACTTCTATTGGTTATCTATGAGTCAACCATTGTTGGATAGATATTAATAGGAGCTTGTCATGCCTATAGGCAGGGACATGCATGTAATCACCTGTTTTCTGCTTTTCAAATATCAAAGTACAAACTAACTACTTTACAATATCATTTCCATTTTAATCAGCATTGAAAGTATGTTGTTTTTTAAGTATCATTTCCATTTTAATCAGCATTTAGTGTGTCCTGTCATGGTTGGTTGGACCACTTAATAAAAAAACAGCAAGGTCTGTTCTTCAAAATCTTCATTCGATAGGTTCTCTATCAATTCTTTGCTTTTGCTTTTATGTTAACTTGTTGCAAACTTATTTTAAAAAAATTATGCCTTTCTCTTGTTGTCTAGGTATTTAACTTATGCATAATCTTATGATGTAGCTATGGCTAAAGATACTATACTTGTTACACTCTTTTCTAGTTGGGCGTGTAAAAGGCTCTAGTGATGTCCACTTGTCTTCAAGCGTAGTTGATTTCTATGGTACAAAAATGTTAACTACAACCACAGAAGATAAACTTGAACTAGTTGTTGAGCGAACTCTTTTCTGTTGTATTAAAAATTTTCTGAAGAAAATTTCTATTGAGCAAACTGAGAATGTTTTAACCATCAACCATAACTCAATTTGTGTTTCATGTGTGATACCATCATTTTCACTTGGAACATGTCTATGATGGTGCTTGACTATGCTTCATCATTGCATGTTTATTTTATGTCTTTGTTGAGCATTTTAGCTCTAGGTGGAAGAGCCTATGCTATCTAAGATGCATGAGAAACTGTCTCATCAGTGACCATACAACTAGATGAAGATCCTGGCGAGAACTCTCTATCTTATCCAAGCATCTACTGACTCCTATCATGAACTCCTTAATAGAAGCAAGTTTGGAAGCTAGCTTGTTCAACATCTCAACTGAATTGTCTTAACTCTGATATGAATTTGATCTGATCAATCGACCTCCAACTCTCCTCTAAGAATGTGACTCTAGACTTAAATAACTCCTAAACTGACTCCCTATAATACAAACAAAATGGATGAAGGACACAAGATAAGACCCTGAAAGACAACAATATAACATGCAAACACATGGTCCTGAGGTGGCAATCTAAAATCTGGATGTATGATGAGAACTCTGGAGTCATAAAGGTGTCCACTATGAGATGGCTACAAATGTGACTAGAGAATTCCTATCAATAATCCAAGATAAAAGAGGTATGAGAAACACACTATCACGAGATTGATACTCCATCTATAACCACATATCCTTGACTCAACCTTCAACTTGAGCTTCATAAGAGAAAAGATAAGGTGATCAAGGCGACTTTCGCAAAAAAGGTGCGAATATGAAAACATACCTTTCACCTTTCCATAATGAAAATGTGAGCATTGAGTTGAAAATTGAATCAAAGATCAAACAAATAATGGGATACTAGGCCCGTGATAGGTGTACGGTATAAAGAGGTAATCATGATCAATGAACATATCCCAAAGCATCAAGAAAGTGATAACAAAGTGAAAGGATGTGCCAAGACAAGAGAGGAAGATGAAAGCTCTAGGGAGAAAGCATGCTCAACTCATAGAATGAAAAGAATAATCTAAAGTGTCATGACGAAAGGTGATCCCACTGATACTAAAACTTGTACCGAT
Organism: Vitis riparia; assembly: GCF_004353265.1. NCBI lineage: Eukaryota > Viridiplantae > Streptophyta > Magnoliopsida > Vitales > Vitaceae > Vitis > Vitis riparia. The sequence continues at coordinate 3,603,480 of NC_048440.1, forward strand.
CTCTGAGCACTCTCAACTAGAAACCAAAGGAAAAAACACTAGGTCTAGGTGATGACTAAACGGCCCTGAAGGCTCTTAGATGCACCCACGTGTGAGGAAGGAATCTTAATCAAAGGATTTAAGCTCATCCTATAAGGTTAAGGTGGCTCTAAAAAGAGAAAGGTAGTCTTTCAAAGGTCCCTAGCAGAAACGATCATACCCTCTGGTGGTACACAATCCTCTACACACCTCTGAAGAGATGGGGTGCTTCCATGCAATGTAGTCATCTCACCACCTCCACACATGAACTACCTCGCATCCCAAGGGCCTCCTATGGTGCAGGCTCTTCCAATGGTTGGCGTATCTCTCAACTCTGGTCACTCACCGACAATCTAAGGTGCATAGTGAGGTGTAGGTGAATCCAAAAATCCTATGAAATTAAAAAGAAAACACATTGGTCACACAAATATCCTAAAATCCACCTTTGGGATATACAAGTCTTCAAATATTAGACTCCAATCAACATCAATGTGTTGGCAACCTCCAAAATGCTTTTAAACATAGATATAGCCCATCATTAGACCTTACTCCAAATCACTAGCTTGGTCAGAGAACAATCAAGGTGACAAGTCTCATATCAAATACGAGGAAACAAAGTTGACTGAGACTAGGGAATTGGAAATAAGGGGATAGGCATGAAACCCACATGAACAAGTAATACATGCATTAGGTAGGAGGAAAGTAGTCATGCAACAAGCAATCATGCAAAGTAGGTACATATCATATAAATCTACACACAAGCTAAGTAAAAAGAAGGATAATCGAGATGAATATCTTGCAAGAATAAAGGGCATGCTCAGAGATATTCAAGATAATATGTAACAAAGAGAATAAACATGTCAAGATAAGCAACACTAAGAATATACAAGTCAGGGTAAGCAGAGTAATCACACAATAAGAAGTGTCAATATGTGAACACAAACAAGAGGATCAAATGATATAATCAAGATGTTAATGTCTCAAACAAATACACAAATCAAGCATGCATCAAAGATAAACATATCAAAAGTTCTCAATGTGCAATCATTAGTTAGGCATACAAAAGCACAGAGAGAGAAGAGTACCCATTGATTGATCAATCAAATGCCATATTTGCCTTAATCTAAGTTCAAGCTTGACCCTCTAGTGATCCCTAATAGAGTCGCCATTTTGTGGACCCCGTATTTCTCTATAATGCGTTCCCACTCGAATGGCGATACTCATTTTTTATTTTGAAAATATGATTTTTGAAAAGTTTTTAGAGTCACCACTTATTTTTGTTTATTTTTAAAAGGAAAAACAAAATAAGAAAAAAAAACCCTAAATGTGACTCTTGAAGGAAAAATAGGTCTATGAAAACCAAGTCTAGGTCCGGAGGTTAGGCTACCTATTGGGAAGGTACAGTGATAAGATGTAACACCCCTCTAAGCCCTTAAAAATGGGTCTCTACTAATCAACTAAGGCAAGTGTGGCAATTGATTGATTAATTGTGGATACCAAATAGTGATCAAGGGTGCACTAGCAAGTCATGCATGAATGGATAAATAAATAAGTGTGATCAGGTATGAGATGCACGTTAGCAACGAATAATGATGTGTTATCATGAAACGAGGTTAGCTCAAATATAAAGTAATGCATGTCACATATTCGAGTCGAAAATCAATCAATAAACAATCAAACATAAAACAAAATCAACAATCGGATGACGAATGTCTCATAAGTTGGGCCCCACCAATGCCCAAATTATTTTTGGCATGAATTAATTCTACAAGTTCCATGATTTTTGGAATTATAGAATTGTATTCATGCTTATTTAAACACATTTTAAAAAATCAAGAAAAAAAAGTGAAAGATGCTTGCCCAAGAGAAAAATAGCAACAATTTTATTAAAAATTGTATTTTTGGTGACCCAAAACTCTATGGATGAATAATAAAAAAAACTGAAGAGTTAAAATTATTTGAAAATTGAAATTAAAAAAAAAAAATTTGAAAGCAAATGTGAAGAATTAAGAGAACATGGCCTATGGGATTGCATATCAAAGGTGGCCATGCATGGGTGCAGAAGTGGGGCTAGGGTAGGTAGTGAATTGGCCATTGAATCATTTTATTGGACATGCAACTTTTGTAGTGGTTTGTATCCATGGATATTGACTGTAACTTGGAATGCCAATCATGTCGTTCATTGAAGATGTATTAAGTGACATGCTTCATGGTGGTGGGATTCATATGCTACATCACTTTCTTCTCATATAAATACTTGACACCTTTGGCAATGCCATTGCACTAGAACCACTATAAAGACCTCTAACAATGAATGATGATCTAGCCATACACCATTAACGAGCTTCTCACTAGACTGCTACTTGATGAAACTATTCTTTATCGTGTTATACCCATATCTTGCACCTTCCATTCCATGCAAAGTAGGAAAAAATCTCGGGTCTATTCAATCAATATAAAGAGAATGTATAATAAGCAAACTTGATCCCGTGTTTGTTAGTAGAGTTCTAAGAAAAACCACCCGATTAAAGGTAATGTCAAAATTTGATATTTCTAGATATAATTCCTTCATCTATTTACTTGATCTTTTTCTATCCATCTTATATCAATAAGATATTTTTTTTCCATAGACAAATATTTGCCCAAGAAGAGCTCCATAAGATGTTGATCGTAAATGATAAAATTGATTGTGGATAAAAATGAAGATAGAGTTGTATTCACATACATGAAAATTATATAGGAATAAGAAAAATCTTTGATTCCTTTTTGAAAAAAATGGAAATTGATTTCTTTGTAGTAATCATATTGTTCCAATTATAATACTCGTGTAGAAAGAATTATAATAAATGCAAAGAAGGGCTTGAACCAAGATTTCTAGATGGATGGGGTAGGGTATTAGTATATCTGACACATACTTTAAATGTGGGAATTTGTCCTCTAAAAAAAGGAAATATTGAATGAATTGATCATAATTTATGAGATTTTGCTATTTCTTTACCGTCTAGAGAAGAGACTAATAATTTATTTCTTATTTCTTTCATCGACCCAAACATACCAATATTAGCACTAATAGTACATAAATGTAATTCCTTGTTCAAACAACTATTGATACTTCCTAGAGTTTCTTCTAAGGCTTGTTACAAAACCCGTTGTCGAACTTGATTAATCGCTCTTTGTTGTTCAAAATGAATGGTTTCATTTTTGTAATTTTCTAATTGTTCCAAAGTATTATAAGACCTGATTAAGTCCATCAAGTAAGTATTTAGGCCATAGCTTAGCAAAAATAGTCCCTTGGCATCCCTTTAAGACTAGGTATGTTGAAGTGATTTGAGTGTCATGAAGAAGAGGTGAAAGATGGGTATTGCACAATTGTGATCACAACACAAGCAACCGTTCTTCTCAGCCATGGTAACATGAATTCTACATGTTCATCCTTAGTTTAAGGGACAATAGGGGTCAGTTGACATGGGAACAATGACATTCATAAATGCATTCTTACAAATCTTTCTAATAATCTCTCCCAAAACCACCCAGCAAGCCACCTTAAGGAAATGGATGTCCTGGATTAATGTTAGAACCCTTATATTTGATATGGATGTTGCTAATGGGAAATCTTAAGGATTCCAATTATGGTAGTAAACAGAGAACCCAACCATGAATTTGAATAAGGTAGACTTTCTTCTTGATATTGATGAAGTTCCAACTTCAATTGCAGTGAATGGTAGCCCTAACTCCGGACTACTGTTATTTCTTGATGGGGTTCAAGACACTGAACTTACAAAATCATTGTAGCCTTTGTCTTCATGCATAGAAGACCTCTTTCTCTCAAACTCTTGGACACAACTTTTTCAATAGTGGTAAGCATCGGGACATTTAACCCATTTTCTGACCTTGTATGAGACATTCCCAAAAAAACCTTTAGAATTGTATAGCGAGTTGCATCTTTAGGACCACCAGAAGCATTAGGAAGCTCATACTTTTTGGTTGTCAAAGCAATAAGGTGGCATTTGGTTTTATCAAATGGCACAACTAGCTCATCACCTAATTTTTGACCAATATGAAATGGTTAAGACACCTTAGCAAGTTCTTTGACATCACTTATTGTAAGATTCAACCACTCATTTCCTTTTTGGACATTTGGAACCCATGAATTCAAAGAACTCATACGCATTTTCATAAGGACCTTGATATATGATTTTTCCCATAAGAGAAGAGAATCTTATCATTAAATAGGTTGCAATTTTTTAGTATTGGTTGGAGGAGGAAGATCAAAGCAGTTCCATTAAGAATAAGGATGAATTGCCTGAGTGAACTTACAATTTGAAAAACTATTGAACTATCCAAATGAATTACCATCTTATCCTTGAAAAAAAAAGCTCTGGTTGTTTCTCCACCGACTAATGCACCAATTATCACCCTATCTCTTCATTGACCAAGAGCTTTCCTGACTCCATCTTATCCTCATCAATAATCTCCAGTAATAGCTCTTCCCATTCTGCCTTTAGGCATTTCAATGTGGTCCATATGGCTTACAAGTGTCTAGAAAATTCCAATGGTATGTAAAGTGGCTCACATAGGGCTCTCTCAAAAGCACCCTAACCAAAATGGCCAGTCCAAATGAGATACTCAACACCTTGAACTTACTAGAATCAGGGGAATAAGAGGAGAAAAAAAAAAGAAAAAAAAAAGAACAGAGTGAGGACTGAAGAAATAGCAAAAGGAAATCAAGTAGATAACGAATATACAGAGCCTCATTTCAAGTGACATCCATGGGCTAATAACAGGTGGAATTAGCAAAGAACACAAGCATGATTCTTATATATCAAGTCCAAGGATGAAACCATACATCAACTACTTACAGGAGGAGTCAAGAAAACCAAGATAAAATCAAACAGAGCATGTATGCAAACAAACAGATTTAGCTAAACAAACTAATAATCCTTAATGTCCAAACAAATCAATAAAATAACACCCAAGAATCTGTAGAAAAATGTAGAAGAATAATATGAAAATGAGAAAATGCGATGTTCATAGAGATCTGACTTGGGAGGCCTCCTTTCGAGCAAGATTTTTGTCCAGCTTCTCAACTCTTATTCCTCTACTCCAACTCTCTCTATCTCATAGTTTTTCTTGCTTTCTCTTCTCCTCTAGACACTCTTTGTAGCTCTCCCTCCTTCAACTCCCTATTTTTCCTACTATTCCCATTCTTCTCTAAGTCTCTTCTCAATGATCTTTGAATTCTCTCCTTACATGTCACCTACTGGTTCTCCACTAAAACAAATCTTTGCTAGTCCACTATCTCATACACCTACTATCAAAACCTCCTAAAAGGTGGTTAAAATGTGGCCCCTAAAATATCCCAAAACCCCTAGATCAAAATGAGGGTCTACACCTTATATTCCATAAGCCAAACCTTTTTAAACATTCCTATGGCTTCCTAATTGGAAGAACAACAACCCTTTATCTTAAATGGAAAGCAAGTTATTATCTAAACAAACTTTTATGACCAAACATTAATTGGAACAAAATTTCCAATAATTATGTAAGACTCAATGTCCTAACAATCTCCCATTTTGGTAATTTTAGGACAAAATATCATTACATAAACCCACATAAACTCTCATAATGAAGTTTACATAATACACATTAATGCTTAATTAAAAATAAACTAAGGGAATATTTTTCAACGCTTTGTAGTACTTATTTTCCAACCCTATAACTTGCACACATACAAAAAAAACTATACCAAAATTAAAGTAATGTGAGAGATAAAATAATATCATGAAAGCAAAATAGGATAGTTAGAGGTTTTTCTTGATGCCTGGTGAAAGCATGAAAAATTAATAGATTCCTATAGCAACATCAAGGTACAATGCAAAGCTCAAAAAGAATATAGATGTATGCAAATCAACCAAATATAATATAAGCTAAATAAGACTTAATTATTTAATTAGTAAAGTGAAGGGGGTGTTCACCAACCATATTAATAGTAGTGAAAGCCTTAGGAAGAAGCTTCTATGACAAAGATTTGTTCTAGAAAGATAGAACATTCAAACAATAATGTTTTTCAGGGAACATCCGTGTTAGGTATCTCTCTAAACCATTTAAGTCATGCTTCCAAAGGTTTATTTAGTTTGCTCCAATGTCTCATGTTCAATTTCCTCCAATATTTCAATTAAGTTCCCTTAATAAATGAATTAAAGAATTCAAAAATTAACTAACTTCCCCTAAATTAAGGAGTTTCTATGATTACTTTATCTCCTTATTTATAACTCTCTTCCCATTTTTAAATGAATTAAATACCAACTCCTCTTAAATTAAGAAGTTTCTATGATCGCCATATCTCCCAATTTATAACTCCTCATTTTTAAATGATTTAAATATTCAATGTTCTCCTTCTGTTTCTTTATTTAAGAGAGTTAACTATTCAATTTTACTCCTTTTTTTGTCACAAAAATGGTAAAGTAATAGAAGTATAAACACGAGAAAGCACATAAGAAATAAAGAGAAAGATGAACAACTTATATATATATATATATTGATTTTGGATATAAGATAAGCAATTAATAAACATCCAGTTCAACAAAAATACATAGAAAGATGAACTAAATATCTAAACATCAAGAGGAGGTGGAGAAGAGAATGAGCTCGAATTGCTTTGAGCATGGATCCACAAAATAATTTAAGTCAACTGACCTTAGATCTCACGGAGCTGAATATCCTATGAGTCCAACCTTTGAAGCACTATAGTCATGGGATCCATCTCCTATGTAGTTGGGCCTGTAGAAGTTGATGCCCCATGAGAAGCTTTAGATTCGCGAGCACGACCTTGATTGGAGCAAGTCCTAGGTGCAACCTTAGGAATAAGTGCATCCTACTCCATAGCTTAGATCTTGTCCTCCTCTACAAGATCCTGTTGACCAACCTATTGAGCTGGTGCAACATCTTGGGGTCCATCAAACACCAAAGGAGCCATGGGACCATACACATGGCTGTAGTGTTTGGCCCAAGAGCTCTCATCCAACAAGGTATGAGCAGCTTAGACCCTCTGTGCAATAGTAATCTCAAAGCCAATATGCTCTAACAGTCTAGCTATAAGGAGTCTGAAAAGAAGTGCACCACTATAGAAAGAGAAGTCTCAATATGGGGTGATGGTATCGATAATGACATGTCCTATGTCGAACTGTTTTCCCGAGAGTATGGCATAGATGAAATGAGCAATTGATCAGCGAATCTTGGTAAGATTGGATGAGAGATAGAAAGAATATGTAAGGAAAGTCATAAGAATCCAAGATGGCTTAAAGAAGCTAGCCAAAGGAATATATGCAGGAAGCTCACAAGGAGCACCATACAAAAAAACAAGAATTGAAATGAACTCTCCATGAGTGAAAAACTAAACCCCTAGAAGGAAATAAGACAAGCATCAAGTTTTGGCATGTCAAGTACATGATTGATTGACAAAGAAGTGATTTGAAAGGACTAACTAAACATGTTTACATAGAACATGAGAACTAGAAGAGGATAATAAGAACCTTTCAAAGTGAACAAAGACTCCCACTCTTTCTTGCCGAGAATGGTGGGGAAAAGAGTGTCCTAAAAGGCACAAAGGTCAATCGAGCATTCAACCTCAATACGACATATCTAAAAATGAGCATAGAAACTATCACAAGACTTCCGAGAGTAAAAGCACTCTATAGGAAGACCAGAAGGATCAAAAGGACCTTAAAAAGCGATGCCTTAAATGTGCTCAAGTGACTTAGGAGGGTTCACCTCTTGCCGACGCCTGCAACTAGACATAACTAGTAGAATATGAAAAGACAAGAAAACCAAGAAGAATACAAAATAATAATAATAATAATCTAAACCACTAGGCATTCCTAAATGAGGTGTAGAACAATACTATAAAGTCAAAAACAAAAAAAACAAAAAACAAAAAAACAAAAAACAAAAAACAAAAAAAAAAAACTAACCTCAAATGACAAAGTAACTGAGTGTTAGAGCACTTGAGAGAATAGGAAAATGTTTGAAATGTCAAAAGGCTCACTGGATGGGTTTTTATACCCAGATGTACCACTAGATTCAGATTAGTGCTCGAGTGGGACACTCAATGGATGCACCACTGGATGTAACTTATAACGCCTGAGCAGTAAAGTCGTCGGTTATGGCTTGAGTACTTAGGCATTAAGGACATTGGATGCAGTGCTCATGCAATCAATGCCTTATTTCAATTTTAATAGGGATAGAATACTCAACTAACTAACATATAAATAAGGATTGACACCGATTAAAACAAATATTAACAACAAACTAAAAAGAGCAGATAATTAAATTCATAAACTCTTAGATCAATCAGTAATAACTTAAGTAAGTTACTTCAGATAGTACACATCAATCCATTAAGAAAGAAGTTTTGAGTTCACAAGTTAGAGTTAATCATAATCTCAAATTCAAAAACCTAATGGATAACCATCAATGTATAAGATAGTCAACATAAAAACATAAGTATTGATGTTCAAGGGAATATGATTTATTGTCTATTTCTATATTTCGAAATTGATCACTTAGAAGAGATCCAATCATGCCTTTGGTTAAATTTAAGAATACATCCAGTTAATTTGAACTAAGATTGCCGAATTTCTATTTAACACAACCTCGTTGATCTACATACAACACAACTTGACTTCCCATTAATTTGATATTTTTTTCTTTTATTTTCCTTTCTTTTTTTGAAAATTGAGTCATTGTAAACCATGATCATTTTATTTTTCTTTTTATATTCATTAATGGTTGCCTTTGTATCCACGTTAGAGGTGTTTCCAAATGTTGCAAGGGAGTAGCATAAGTTTAAAAGCATGAATCTTAGACAAGAGTATAAGAGTTATGCTTAACCAAAGATTCAATGTTTTGTATCGACTCACCTCGAGAAACAAATAATGATAATAGTCAAACAAGCTATGTAGATAATAAGATTTGAGCATGACAACGGATCCTTCCAAAGCAACCAAAGTCTACTTTATGAGTTAAACATAAGAAGTCTCCTTTGAGATCAATTACAAGATGTAACTAATATTGAAATTCCCATATACAAGGACATTTAATTATCAAGAATCAAATACATCAATAGTGATTAAGAAATATCTATGAATCCATCCACATCAAATCTTATAGATATAGTATTGTGACCCTCTATTTTGTTCCTAGCACACACGTTTTTTTTTTTTTGTCTCACTCCACTCCTTTTTAGTGCATGTTTAGAATCCCTTTTTACTCAATTTTTCATCGTCCCCTAGTGGTCTATGTCTACTCGGCTCATTATTGATTTTTGAGCTACATTTTGGAGACCATCAGGGGATTATTTTGGGTTCGAGCACGATTATTGGAGGCCTCGAGATTGTTTTTTTAAAGCATATTTTCAGAGCTTTAGAGCTCTTTTGGGCAGTTTGGTTGGGATTAGCACACGTGTCCTCATCCTAGTCGTCATTTTCTCTTCCAATTCGGCCTTTTACGGCCCTTTTTAGGCCCACCTTTTTGGAGCACGTTTTGGAGAGGAGAGTGGGGAGACAATTTTCGTAGGGACTAGGAGGTTGGTTAGGACAGAGGAGGGATATTCTCTACAGTGTTGACACGTAGCAGAGAGGCAGGAGGTTCTTTTTTGGGTTTGTTAGAGAGAAGATGAACTACAGGTCACTGGAGGTGGAGTGCAGACGATATTCAGGTGGCTGGAGCTGAGAGAAAGAAAAAGGAGCTATGAATGAGAGTGAGAAGGTAAGGTAGCTGTTTTGAGAAAGCCATTTTGAGAGAGAGAGCTGTAAGCAGAGGAGGTGAGTCCACTGATTTTCCTGGATTTTAGAGAGTGAGTTGAGTGGAGATTTTGAAAAAAAAAATGAGACTGAGTGGAAGAAAAAGGACTTGGCAGGGATGTTTTTGGGGGAGAGCTTGAGATAGAATGGACTGAGTTGTAAGAAACAGAGAGATTCAACAGGAAGGTTTTTGGGGAGAGTAGGAGGCTTTCCATATAGCTGTTGGAAGAAGGAACAGGACAGTGAGAGAAAAAAAAATGAGAGAGGAAAAACAGAGAGAAGTTTAGAGGGGATGATCTAGGCATAGAGGTGGATTCTTTTCTAGGTTTGGTGTGAGAGGCTTCTGAAAGAAGGTTTTAGAGAGACTGTTAGCAGGAGAGAGGGGATTGACGATTATGGAGAAAGCTAGAAAGGAATGGAGGGAAGTTGGTGTCTGAAGGAAGAATGTCTACTAGAGGGCTTTTTCAGGTAAGTTTGCTGGATACTTCTCTTGTTCGTTCTCACTTCCTCTGCTCTTCATCATCTATTCTTGCTACTTGAGCATCATTAGTTTGTGTGGTTATGGATTGAGTTTGGATGAATTTGAGTTCGTTTTCATGCTTGCTCTGTTTTGGTTGTTTCATGCTTTCTTTAATTTCTCTCATAAATGATTGAAGTGTGGACTGTTTTAGCTTATTACTTGATCAATCAAGTCATTGCTCTCTGCTTGTCTCACCCGTTTAGACCGTTGAGTGCAGCATGAAATGGGGTCTTCATAGTGGAGTGCTTATTTTGTTTTGAACATGTTCTGCCTCTTGAGTCCTCCCCTTTTGCTTTTGAAAAATACCAACCATTACTTTTGTAAACTATTTGGAAGCTCTAGAATGATGGTAAAAAAAAAAAAGTTTTTAATTCCAAATGGTTTCTGGATGTGATGAACTAGGAAAGTCAAAAGTTCAAGATATTGGCCTGGTCATTGCTGTTGGAATGGGTGGAGGAACGGGTACTAGTGAGGCTCCTGTGATTGCAGTTGCAGAATCATTGGGGAATGGTTCTACATCTTGGCTGAGAAATAAAGTTATTGAATCAATATATAACCTTGAGGCTCTCTTACTATTTCCATTAGAATTGTTGATAACTAAGGAATGAAAGAGTATAAAGCTTGAACTTCAACTTCGGACGTCAGGTTCACTTGACGGCTAAGCACCCATTGCTTGAACGGGTTGGTTAGGAAAATCACTACCAGAATCACCATCACTAAGTGTTTCCTATTATACAAACTCTGTAGCATGGAGGTGTAATGGGTTTAATAATGGTGTTTGGAGTGCTAATAAGCCTACTCGGTACATTGGTGCTCATGCAATTACTGGAAGGCACATGCCAGATTTTCAAGGAAACTGAGATAGTCAAGAGAAGGTGTGGGCAAACTGAACCTGTATTTCACTGCACTACTTTAAACTTTGATCCTGGCAGTCTGATATCTTTGTTGGGGAAAGAAGTATGAGCAAGGTAAAATCGCAACTTGGTAGAGGAGAATAAATGTCGGTGCATGAAATGGCAAACAAGATGATGTTTGAGCTATATTTTGCCAGCCTGAAGAAGAAAAGATGCTTGGTAAAACAATATTGGAGACTTGCACAGATCCCTACTCTGATGTTAACAAACCAGAATGAAGTTTCTGGTGAAGAACTGAAACCATTTCCAGAGAGGCTTTATGTGGTTCTTGCTAGAGAAACCATTGAAGAAATCATTGGAACCCCAAGGGATCTGTGCAACTCATCCAAAATCCCTCCATCAAATTTGAACCCAAAGCCAAACAACTCCGCGTCTAAAACCTTAGGACCAGCCCACCCCCCTCAGCTTCACTCATCACCAAGCCCACTTTTATCACTTCCTCCACTACTCATTTCCTACCCAACCTAGCTCTATCTTTCTCACCTAACAAGTGCTGGTAATGCTAGTGAAGACTGGTCACGCNCTTTGTAAGCCCTAACCCTAGCCAAATTTTTTTACAGCGATGGCAACAATGGTGAGCTCAGCTGGTGGTCTTTTGGCAATGCTGAACGAGAGCCATCCGATGCTCAAGTTTCATGCACTCTCCAATCTCAATACTTTCGTTGACTATTTCTGGCCTGAGATCTCCACCAGCGTACCCATCATGTACTCCTCTTCCTCTCTTGCTATTTGTTTGTTTTTTCTCATTTGAATCAACAATTCCTTACTGATTAAGAAATTACAACTTTTAGTGATTGAAACTACATAACGTTTCTTTGTTTTTGGGTGTTTTGTTGCTCATAGTTCATTCAGACTTGGAATATAATCTTGTGATGCACCCATACTATTTTCCGTAATTTCCTTCTAATAAAATTTGTTTGGTTTCTTATTCTTGTTAGTAATTTTCTTGATGCACATTATCACTCTATCCATTTTCATAATTTGATTGAACTAACATTTAAGTAAAGTTTATTTCACATTGTTAACTTTTACATTTATGTTATCCTGATTTTGCTTGATCTTTTCATTATGCCCCATTTTTGTTGTGGTGGAAAAGAAAGTAAACATTGAAATTTTACTGCAAAAATGGTGTTGGAATCATGAATATGGTTTATTTTTCTTGTTCCTGTTTATTGATTTATATAATTATTTGGCTTTTTGTTTTGGTCTTCCCATCCCTCGTTACAGCAAGACCTAGAAAATGAACCAGTAAAAATAGACTATCCTCTGCTTTTGGAGAAAATCTTTGTGCCAGCTGTCACCCTGATGCAATCTTCTTCCTGTGCAATACACTAAAAAGTCTCTAATTAAGCTAAGAAAGGAAAAAAAACGTGACAAACTTATTAAAGGTCTCATTGATTTTGTGCTGTTTGGTTGCAATTTTTGTGTCAATCTATCTATGCTAGGTGACAACCATATTTGATTCCTCTAAAAGTTGCTCACAGCACCTGTATCGATGCTTAACACAGGATGGGCTGACTAAAAACATCAATTAGTAGGATCCAAATATAAAGAAATTGTCCACAAAGTTTGAAGTATCAGTGTAACTAAATACATGGACATCCCTAATTCCTAATAGCCATTGGGTTTTAGTGCAAGATAGTTTGATTGAGTTTTTTTCTTCTTTTTTTTTTCAACATTTTTGGCATTTTAGATTCACCAAAATCATAATTCCTTTGTTCTTTATTGTATATTTTGCATATTCATTGCTCTAATGTTTCTAGTCTCTGTTATAACTGTTCCTACAAAAATTCTCATTTAAAAATTGATATTTTTGTACTACGAGTGCTATTTACATATAAAAATTAAAATTCTATAGATTGACATGTGAATTGTTTAGCCTTTTGCAAATGATGATTGTGTTATTTTGCTATACAGAGAAAGTTTATATGAAGATGAAGAATTTGATCAAAGACAAAGGCAACTTGCTGCATTGTTGGTCTCAAAGGTCAAAACCATCTTTTTCTCTCTTTTATTTATGATTTTCACTAAATCTGTTGTATATTGCTTTCACAAGATGAATTTTTTTCTTGTAAAAATTGTTGTTGCAACTGGCCTTGAAGTCAAGAAAGGAAAGAGATCAGAATCATTTAGCTCTTTTTAGTGTTATGGTTGATTTTTTGTGTCTTGGGCATAGATACTGAAGTCCTAAAAATTACCATACTTTTCTCTTGGTTTTTGACACAACTGAATGTATGCTCTTTAACAAGGATAATCACACCACACAGAATCTTGACACACTGGATATAAGTTTAACATGAATTCCGTCAACAATGAATGGACAAATAATCAATAGCTGTGAAAGCCTCTATTCTCAGTCTCTAATCAGAATTTCCACCTGCATATACATAAATGGATCAGCTGCACTATATTCCGTGGTATGCCCATTGCAGCTATGATGTTGCTGTCAAAATGTGCATGAAGCCATAATATCTTTGTGCCTTGTTTCTGGAACCTGTCGCCATCCAACTTGCTGTACTGACTGCATAACTGAGAAGGCTAGCTTTGAAAACAATTGGTTCATCAGCTATGGTCACGGGGCAGGGAGTCAGGGAGATTATGTAGCTGAAAAATTCAGTTGTATTTAAATTTTAAGAAATTGGATTGTGCATTCAGAGAATATTAATGCACTGTTATTTTGTTTACTGATAATGGCAGCACCATAGCCTGGATCATTATTCCTTTTTTTCTTTTTCATTAGGTCGAAGAAATTCCTTGAGGGGATTTGGTGTTTGTCCACCTTTAGGTTTATATGGTCTTTACAGATATTCAGATCCACTTATTTTTAATTAAAAAGCTTGAATTTGCATCCATAAATGGACTATGGTTAGCTTGTTACCGATAATGTCATCAGATAGTAAATGCTACTCAATGCAATGAAAGTAAGATATTGAATCACACACTCTTGCCATGTTACTTTTATGCGTCTAAATCTCTCTATACCTGAATTATACCTTCTTCTTTTTTTTTTTCCCACAGGTCTTCTATTACTTGGGTGAACTCAATGACTCATTGTCGTATGCACTTGGAGCTGGTCCTTTATTTGATGTTTCAGAGGATTCTGATTATGTACACACTCTTCTTGGTAAGAATGATATGCATGTTGCACTGATTTTATCAGGAAGTTATTATACTTACCACAGGGTTTTAAGACTTTGCATGTGTTATAACTTCAATTGCCTATGAAATGGGTGTAGATGAGAGTTTGAGAAGGCTTAAGATGAAACATCACCTTTAGTTATTCATCAATTATGACCTGGATATCTTTTTAAGCTTTGATTCCATAAGTAGGATTAATCATGGAAAAGTCTAGGTACATGTAAGGCTGTGATTTACTGACGTTACGCTTTGGATTGTGTTTCTCCTCTTAGCTAAAGCTATAGATGAATATGCCAGTCTAAAGTCTAGGGCAGGAGAATCAAATGATGAAGCACTGGTGGATCCTCGGTTGGAGGCAATTGTGGAGAGAATGTTGGATAAGTATGTAGACCTCTACCTATTCCCTTTTGTATTATTACTCTCCTATTTGTCTTATTTTTGCCTCGCTTAGGTGTATTGTGGATGGAAGATACCAACAAGCTATGGGAATGGCAGTTGAATGCCGAAGATTGGATAAACTTGAGGAAGCAATTACTCGGAGTGATAATGTTCATGGAACTCTGTCGTATTGCATTAACATCTCTCATTCCTTTGTTAATCGAAGAGAATATCGCCGTGAGGTAAGGGGATGATCTTGTTTGTTCTCTGAAGACTTATAATCAACACTCAAACCCTAGCCATCAGACCCATGTCTTCTTAACTCTTTCTGTTTCATTAGTCATGTTGGTAGATCTCCTGTCAAAACTATTCACTCTACATTCCAGTTATTTTACCTGATGCTATCATGTTGGTTTCTCCATTCTAAGATCACTTGGCAGTTATGCGTCTTGTGCAAGAATGGTGATGTCAAGGCAATAATACCCATATCACTTTGTAAATGAGGTGATTGCCTGAGTGAAGAAAGCGATTAAACTCTAGTTAGTAAATGTGTTAGATAGTAAATCAACAGAACATTATGATAATAATAATCATTATTATCATTCAAGACTAATAAAATAGTCTAGAGCACTATGTTTTCTTGGTTGATTTGGGTTTCAGTTTTCACTATTTTTTTTTTCTATTGACTGGATTTCTAGGTATAGATATTTGATCTTCTTCCATCTCCAGCATTTCTTTCTTGAAACTCTTCAACTTCTATGTTCCTGTTCTTTTATTAGTTATGCTTCTGTCAAATGATTTTCAGTTTTCCACTCTTGCTGGCGTTTTATTCCTTATTTTTCTTTCTATGTTGGTCATGAAAGTGAGGAAACTTCTTAGAAAACTAAAAAAATGGGAAATAATGAAAAGTTATATGCCTGCCGAAGATGAAAGCAAGGAAAATCTTAAGTGATCAAAAGCTATTACACGTGTATGCTTCTGATGATTGCTTGATTGGAAAATAGAAGTCTGTTCGATTTGATCTTTTATATCAGGGTTATGACCGTATAATGATCCTTCAAAAATTGTTTCTACAGGTGCTTCGTTGTCTTGTTAAAGTATATCAGAAGCTTCCATCTCCCGATTATTTGAGTATTTGTCAGTGTCTTATGTTCTTGGATGAACCTGAAGGTGTTGCAAGCATATTAGAAAAACTTCTTCGTTCTGAAAATAAAGATGATGCTCTGCTGGCATTTCAAATAGCCTTTGATCTTGTTGAGAACGAGCACCAAGCTTTTCTCCTGAATGTGAGAGATCGCCTTTCTAATCCCAAGTCTCAACCCTCTGAATCAGTGCAGCCAGGAAACAATGACCCTGATACTGCTCAAAATGGAAATCCTGGTGCCTCAGAGGATGTTGAGATGACAGATGGATCTCGTGCTTCTACTGGGAGTTTGCTTGAAATGGATCCAAATGAAGCATTATATGCTGAGAGACTGACAAAAATCAAGGGAATTTTGTCTGGAGAGACATCAATACAATTGACTCTGCAGTTTTTATATAGTCATAACAAGTGAGACAGCTCATTTTTTTTCCCCATCTTTAGAATTTCCATGTTAAATTTTGTAAATGCTTTTTGGGCTCTCTTTTAAGTTGTGACAAGACACTCACACCTTATGGTTGAAATTTTAACATAGATCGGACCTTCTAATTCTGAAGACAATAAAGCAATCTGTTGAGATGAGAAATAGTGTCTGCCACAGTGCAACAATTTATGCTAATGCAATTATGCATGCTGGGACAACTGTGGATACATTTCTCAGGGAGAATCTGGTGGGATTTGTTGAACCTCTAACCCTTCCTTTGTCTTTTATTCCATGATGCTCCTTTTACTTTGTTGTATATGCTTATTGTCTTGTGTTTTACAGGACTGGCTGAGCAGAGCCACAAATTGGGCGAAGTTCAGTGCAACAGCAGGGCTAGGTGTGATTCACAGAGGCCACCTGCAACAGGGAAGGTCACTGATGGCACCTTACTTGCCTCAGAGTGGGGCTGGTGGTGGTGGCAGTCCATACTCAGAAGGTGGTGCCCTCTATGCTCTAGGTCTGATTCATGCCAACCATGGGGAGGGAATCAAGCAATTCCTTCGTGATAGCCTGCGTAGTACCAATGTTGAGGTGTTTACTTTCATAATATAGTACTATCCTTTTCAGAGTTATCTCCCAGTCAATACTGGATCCAAATTGGAAAACATTTTTGTTGATGCAGGTTATACAGCATGGTGCATGCTTGGGTCTTGGTTTAGCTGCTCTCGGAACTGCTGATGAAGATATCTATGATGATATAAAAAATGTGCTCTATACTGACAGTGCTGTTGCAGGTGAAGCAGCTGGCATCAGTATGGGTTTACTAATGGTTGGAACTGCAAGCGAGAAGGCAAGCGAGATGCTTGCTTATGCTCATGAGACACAGCATGAGAAGATTATTAGGTAAAGTTTTCTGTGGTTTGGGTGTTGCACTGAGGCTTTGCTTTATTTATTCTCTTCTTGTTTATATGGCTGTTTTGTGTTGCAGGGGTTTAGCATTGGGAATAGCCCTTACGGTGTATGGAAGAGAAGAAGAAGCTGACACATTAATTGAGCAGATGACTAGGGATCAGGATCCTATACTACGATACGGTGGTATGTATGCATTGGCATTGGCCTATCAGGGAACAGCAAACAACAAGGCTATTCGCCAGCTGTTGCACTTTGCTGTATCAGATGTGAGTGATGATGTCAGGAGAACTGCTGTTCTAGCACTTGGGTTTGTTCTATACTCTGAACCAGAGCAGGTTAGGATCTCAATGTGTTCCCAGTTTTTCTTTTTGTTTTCCTGTCTTCTCCTTTCAATGTCTCTGTGTGTGTGATGAATTGCATAGGTCTCACTGTACTGTTGCATTGCAGACTCCTCGAATTGTCTCACTATTATCTGAGTCCTACAACCCACATGTTCGATATGGTGCTGCTCTTGCAGTAGGCATTTCCTGCGCTGGTACTGGCCTGAGTGAAGCAATATCTTTGCTAGAGCCTCTGACATCAGATGTTGTCGATTTTGTTCGTCAAGGTGCCCTTATTGCAATGGCTATGGTTATGGTCCAGATCAGTGAAACTAGTGATTCCCGTGTTGGAACTTTCAGGTATTGCACTATTATATTCTGCATTTTATGTTTTTTTGGCTTCTTCTCCTTCTTCTTCTTGTTATTATTATTTTATTTTTATTTCTAGTGATGCTCATAAAAGAGCTTTCAGGTACTGCACTTTTATAATCTGTCGTATTTTTTAATATCCTTTTTCTCAATTGTTTTTTTCCTTCTTATTATTATTGTTGTTGTTGTTGTTGTTGTTATTGCCCTTCTTGTTATTATTATTATTATTATTATTATTATTATTATTATTTTCTTAATTGCAGGCGACAATTGGAAAAAATAATTCTTGACAAGCATGAAGACACTATGAGCAAGATGGGAGCAATTTTGGCCTCAGGAATCCTGGATGCTGGTGGAAGGAATGTGACCATAAGGTTGCTTTCTAAGACAAAACATGATAAAGTCACTGCAGTTGTTGGGCTTGCTGTTTTCAGCCAGTTTTGGTATTGGTATCCCCTTATCTATTTCATTAGTCTGTCCTTCTCGCCCACTGCTTTTATTGGACTGAACTACGACTTGAAAGTCCCAACGTTTGAGTTCTTATCTCATGCAAAACCTTCGCTGTTTGAGTACCCTCGACCAACCACCGTGCCCACTGCAACATCTACTGTGAAACTTCCCACTGCAGTTTTATCAACATCAGCAAAGGCAAAAGCTAGGGCTAAAAAAGAGGCTGAACAGAAAGTTAATGCTGAAAAGTCAGCAGGGACAGAGTCCTCTTCATCTACCGGTCAAAGTTCTGGAAAAGGAAAATCCACTACTGAGAAGGATGGGGACTCTATGCAGGTAAATATCGCGTACTATCTGTTTCTGATGTATAGATGCATGAGCTATATCCTTTTCTTACATGGCAACTTTGGGTCTGCTTTACCTTTTACTTCGTTTCTTGTTTCATTTGTCTTTTCTTTTCTTTTTTTCCTTTTCCCAGTTGGAATTGATATAATTTAACTGTTAAAGGGCCTATGAGTTACTGTTTTAAAATAAGAAATTGGAAAATTGTCATACAATTATTAATCCATAATTTTCTGATATTCATGGTTAAATTTGTTCCATTTTGTCCAGAAATTTGAAAATTAGAAAAATAACTATTACGATGCTTTTATTCGGTTTTGGCACTCAACTGTTGTCTAGGAAATGGTAATGACAAGTTTCATTTGGGCCCAAGAATTAAAAAGGCCATTTAAAATTTTAAATCTGTTTTTGTTCTATAAGCTGTGCTGGTCAGCATCGCTCACTTGTCATACCCATGAGCTTGCATCACCGTATTTTTTGTTTGTGCCATGTTATTGTTACAAGTTTTTTGGGATATTTATTGGCAGGTTGATAGCCCTTCAGAGAAGAAGGTAGAGCCTGAGGCTTCCTTTGAAATTTTAACCAACCCAGCAAGGGTGGTTCCTGCCCAGGAGAAGTTCATTAAATTTCTGGAGGAAAGCAGATACGTGCCAGTGAAGTTAGCTCCATCAGGGTTTGTTCTCCTGAGAGACTTGCGCCCTACTGAACCTGAAGTGCTGTCTCTCACGGACACACCCTCATCCACAGCATCACCTGCTGGTGGATCGGCCACTGGACAGCAGGCTGCGGCATCAGCCATGGCAGTGGATGAGGAGCCCCAGCCACCTCAGGCTTTTGAATATACATCATGATTAGATGTTGATCACATTTGATTCTCACGCCATATGATATTCTGGGAGAAGCTGTGGTTGTCTTTGAAACAAGTTATTGCAAGTGAAGCAGTAATCCTTGGAAGGTGAGTTTGTGGGCATGTTAGGGTTCTTTGATGCTATGCTGCTGGTCTTGTTGAAACCGCTGAAACCGTGTGCTCTTTCTAATTTATATATACATTGAAAGTGAGCTGAGTAGGGAAGCTGCTATAACTTCTTTCCATTTACCTGTAACTGAGGAATTTGGTCACTGAACAGGACGAGGTTGTCATTTTCTACAAGTGGGTTTCTCAAGTCTGTTCACCTATCCACCTGAGTAAGTGAAAACTTTTGCATTCATAATCTTCCTGTTTGGCTTTGACATCCTTTGGAAGGGAAAACTATTGGTTTAGGGGTGGGAGGGGCGGCTTCGTCAACAGCTCTGGATTTTATACTCAGAAAGAAAGTTCAATAGAGGCATTGTGAATCATCTTCCAACATGTATTGGGAAATTCTTTTGCTTAAAAACCAGATGCTATATTTCTACTCCTGTTTTGAATCTACCATTTCTTATTTATTGAAACCATTTTAAATAGGGAGTTTTTGGAGTTCAAAGCTCTTTTCTTTATCTTTTCTTTTTTTTAGGATTTTATTTTTTATTTTTGTTTATGAGATTTAAGAAAATTATTCTTGTTTTATTTGGTTTCTTTTAGGCTTAATAAAACTCCCCTTCACTTAAAAAAAATCATAATCTTATTCCCCAATCTCCCTCCCTTGGTGCCACCTTTTCAAATACTAACAGATTCAACTGATTGGACGCTTGCATTAGGAGCTCCATGAATTGGTTTGCTATTTACAAGAAGATATACTTAATAACTTTAACAACTTGAAGGTGCATATTATCCCATTCTAGGAAAGAGTATTGAAAGGAAAAGTTTAGGATTTAGGATTTTAGATCTCGGCGGTTAGAATCTGTGTACCGTTGGATCTTGAAAATTTTGGAAGAAAATGGAAAGGGGAAGTAAGAAGAAATAGAAGGAAAAATGAAAAATAAACTTGAAGTCAAATTACTTTTACACCAATTCACTTTTCTTACTTTTCCACTTTTATATAAAGTACAAATAGTTTAAAAATATATAAGTTTATTTATTAATTTCAATTATATTTAATTTTCTTTTAAATTTTTCATGTTAAATTAAATATGAGAAAATCATTTTATTAATTTTTTTTCTTTTTATAATACTTTATGGGAATTAAACATAATCTAAATGTATTATCTTGTTTATCAAGAATACGGAAATAGATACTATATTTATATGGAAGAATTTTTAAAATTTGGTCTACTTTTAAATACATATTAACATGAGTGTTTTTCCTTATTTGAATTTTAAATAAACATATTAAAATATGAAAAGATTTTATTTTGAATATTGTGATCCTAAGAATGTACGTTGCCTTTGGTACGTTTTTTAAAATATATATATGATATTTCTTAAGATTTTGTGCATGAATATCTATTGGGAAAATGTATGTTGCCTTTGGTACGTTTTTAAAAATATATATGATATTTTCTTAAGATTTTGTGTATGAATATCTCTTGGGAAACCTTGGATTGCTTTATCCCAGGATCTAGATTATTACAGTGCATGTAATTCTATCTTAGACTTTCTAAACACAAGGATCTTCCATCCAATGACTCCTTGAGTTTAGGCATCGACATGGTGGAGATTTCAGGGTTGGAGGCTAGGGTTTTCTCTCTTTGGACTAAAGGGAGAGGCAGTAAGACTAAAACCCTAACTCCTAAGAAGGGTATTTATAGGCTTCATATTGGGTTTAAGTGACTTAAGTTCATCATGGGCTTGAGTCTCTTAATCTAGCCAAAAAGGTTATTAATTGATTAATTAACTTAACATGACTTTAATTAATAAATTAGCCCAATCTAAAAATACTGTCCACTTACCTTTGTACAACCTTGCATAATTACCAAAACTCCTTTATGCACATAAGTGGACTAAAAACTCATTTGACCCTCATAAACTGTGTCATCAAGGAATATGAGCACGAGAAAGGACCACTAGGACCCATATGACAGTACCGACTCCCTCAAAATCTAATTTTAAAATTGACGCAACATCCCATTATAAAGAGTTAACTGCACTTCAGTGTTCTATGTATATTACAACAAGACACCAAGTGCTCGGGTTTGTGACCTACTATCCACTAAATATAATCTTCGCATAAACTAGTCGTTTGTAGTCTAACAATATGAAAACTATTAGTCTTTCAAAACTACCTCTACTATCTTTGAGTTATAGATCCTCCTATTATGTTATCAAATAACATATTATAACTCACTAAGAGCATCTATCAAATTCTACTAAAAAAATTACTTCAAACCCACAGATTTCATGATCACATGTCTTTAGTATCACTCAATGGGACACACTATCTCAAAGTCCATGAGATATCATGGTGCCTTTATTGAAAATACCTATTGCTATCGATTTCCATTAATAGTGACTCAATCCATAAAAAGTATATGATCACTTTAGAATTTCGCCCATAGGTCAAAGTCACTGCTAACTTTTGCACAAGCCTAATATTCTTTCAAGGTTGAAAGACAATACAATATAAAAGCTTGGTGAAGTCATGACTATCCGATAGCCTTATATCATGATTCATTGTAGGCCATGTTCAATATGTAACCACACACACTAGTGCACTCATCATGGAAACCTTATCCCAATGGCCAGGATCAGTCATCCCTCCAATTAGGAGGTTACATTATAGCCTTAAATGGATTGTTGAAGTTCATGACCTAGTTATGAACAAATCGTCTATTTGCAAGGAACCCATAACTTGGATCTTCTATACAACTTCTAATGCACCTAGATCATGTACAATGCAAAGGATGTTAGACCAAAATGGTCATAAAGTATAATGCATGGAATAAGGATGGATAAAAGTGAAAATGGAATATCATTACATGAATAATGAATTCCTAATTTGTTACATTATGCATGTCATGCTTTTAAGGGTTCTATCCTAACATTCTCTCACTAGCCCTTAAAGCATTATGCTATCAATGCATACTAGATACTCATTTATAACCTAAGTTAATCATGTAACCAATAAAGACTCTCTCGATCAATGTCCTAACGAAGGGATCTGCCATGTTCTCCACAAAAGGTATTTATCAAACCGTCACATCACCCCTTTGAACTATCTCAATACTCTGGAACATAAGCATATAACTCCTCATTCTCCTAACACATTTGAGTATATGCTTGGCAATTGTCTAGTGTTTTAGATCTAGATTTGACTGATATCTACTCACAATATCTACAGTAAAACAAATATATGGTTTAGCACATAGTATCGCATGTATAAGGCTACCTGTTACAAAGGCATAGGGTACCACCTTACACGATCTTTTTCCTTAGATGTCTAAAGACATCAATCATGAGAAAGGACAACTCCAAACCTAAAAAGATAGCAAACCCTTCTTGGAGTCATGCATCATGAACTTAACCAAATGCTTATTAGTGTAGGTGACATTGCACAAATTTTCTATTCTTGCAATCCCAAAGGACCTTAAACCTAAAAATATATTGCATCCCTTTTAGATTTCCATCTAAAATTAAGTAGTTAAACTGATCTTAGCTGATGATAATATCTCAAAGTCCTTCTCAATGAGTAGATTGTGGTCTACCTACAAGATCTTAGAGCACCACCATGCTTTCCTACACATTCTTGTACACACAAGGCCCTTTACTATAAAAATGTTTAGTTGCATCATATAAATGTTAATATCAAGGTAATAGCTCAAGAACATTATCTGAACATCCTATTGTCATATCTCATAAATGAGATACACTGTAATTGATAGGATTACTCTAATAAATTTGAGTGTAGTTACTAGCGAAAAGGTTTCCTATAGTCAAAACAATGTTTCAAACTACAACCTAGCCACAGAAAACTCAACCCTTTCATCCACTCCTTTGTTCCTCTTATAGACCAACTTACACTTATGAGTTTTATCCCTTCAAGGGCTTCTACAAGAACCCATACTACCTTAAAATCACAAGGACTCTAATTATCCCTTCATAGCTCTTTGCCAAGTTATAAGCACTAACACACTCATTGTTTCATCATAATATGTAGGATATAAACTTCCCACTATGATGAGACACTCATGTACTAGAAGTAATAGGAACGGTATGTCTCTATACCTTTGGATTCATAGTATCTTGTGCATTGGGGGACTATCTTCTAGTGTTCTCTAATCTATATCATTTTTTTTTTTTACCTCATTACTTATCTTATAGTCTTTATCATAAATTTCTTACCAACAAACACCTTTTGATTACCCTGACTATAAAGCAATAACCTCAAAATCCACTTGGATATACTATAAACTAATATACCGCTTACCTTGCTTCCAATTGGTCTACCCTTGTGTTCAACACAAATGCTAGGTACTCTCATATGTGAATTTGTCGTAAACTAAGTTTACAATGTATTCACATCTCTTTGGAAGTTAAATGTATTGACTTAGTAATGGAGTTAAGATACAGTTTTAAAGTAATATCTTAGTCAAATGTGGGAAGTGATGAGAAACTAATCATCAATCTCACTATGTCCATCCAAATTCAATCTCTTCCTTCCATTAATCCATTATGCAATTGAGTCCCTTGTGCACATAACTAGGATATAATCCTATGCCCCTATAGAAAGAATCAGACCTATTAGACACACCACCTCAATCTAATTGAAGTGCATTAATATGTTTACCCAATAAGTTATCCAATTCCACCTTAAATTCAATGAATTTATCTAAGACATCATATTCCCTATGTACTAGGTACACATATCCAAACCTTGAGTATTCATCAATGAAAGTGATGATGTACCCATACCCTTCCCATGTATGAATAATAAAAGGTCCACACACGTCATTATGCACCAATTCCAAGCATTCCTTGGTTCCATGTCCTTTTGTGATAAAGGGTCTCTTGGTCATTTTACCATCTATATAGGATTTGCAGACTGAAAAATCCTCTTAAATCAAAAAATCCAAACTTAAACAATCTTTGGATCCTATTTAGATTAATATTACCTAGGCATTAGAAACCAAATGTTTGATTAAAGGTAGGTTTATTCATTTAGTGAGATTTGACTATTCTCATTAATTGGCAATGTGATAATGGAGTCTTATATAAAAGAGGTAATACCTCCTATTAGCCTGCACAACTAACCTTGCAACTGAAGCTAAGCACAATCTCATCATTTGATTTTCTTACTTGTTAAAAAGCCTATAAAATATTACAAATAGTGGGCTTGGAATCTATCCATCACAATGTGAAATCCACCACTAAATCAACAATGAGAACATGATGTGTACTTTCCTTTTTCCTTAGGTAAACCATACATTTCTTTTCTAGTATCCCAAAGGGTTACAAAGGAATCGTTGCCCTTGAGCTTGTTCTCTTATTCATTTTCTTGAACTTTTTGATATTGTTGTTCTTCTTCTTGGTAGAAGAACCTGTAACTTCTATATGAACACCCTTCCAATCTTTGAGAATCCTCTTACCCATCTCCTTACCCATCCCATTGGAATTTGTTAAGATCTCTAAAACCACATGAATCTTGGTGTTCATAATAATCCTAAGGGCAACTTATCTAGTTGACTTATCGTTATCACCAAATAATCCTTACAACTTTAAAGAGAATATCATAAACCATGATAATCCACGTAATGTTTTTACAATACATTAACCAAAAACCCAAGTATGAGACACTTGGTTTTTTTATCCATCTTATGCCATCTTTGATTTGCTTTTCTTTTTTTCTACTAGGTTTGCTTAAAGGAAATAAAAAAAAACTCTATCTAAAATGAGCTTTTATGCAACTAATATTGTATCTAGATCATGTTTCAATCTTAAAACTAGGTTCAATTCAAAAAATAGATAAAAGGTGATCAAGTTAAAGACATGATATCTCGTAAAAAATAAAATAATTCCTTACATTTATAAAAGAATTAAGCATTTAAGGTAAGTTTTTAATCAATTTATAAAATATGTAGTTCTCTCAAACTACATCTATCCAAGCAAGGTATCCTAGTATCATAAGAATCAAACTTACTTTAGGCAAGTCATGACTCTTATTACTACGGTAAAGACCTTATCTAATTGTTCAACCCACCTTAAATTTTAAAAGTTATCCTATAGCAATGATCAAGTTTAGCCCTTAACCCATACATGCAGAACCACTTTAGGTGATTCTACGACTCCACGTCTAAGTTAAGTGTATAACCAAGATCCTTGACATCAATGTTTCCAAGTAGAAAGTTCTATCTTTAGGATCGGTCACTCTCACTATAAACATATATAGTCTCATCCAATAGGATAGTCCATATCCCTTGATTCCTTCGGCTACCCCATCTTTAGGATGATGATGTATCCAAAATCAAGATGAACTCAATCTTGGAGGATATGGGCTTGCCTATGACCCTCTCCCATTGAATCTTTTAAATTAATTAAGAGCATCTTAAAACTTTAGTAATTATCTCGATGAATAAATTATCTTCTTTAAGAATTTCCAAAAATATTTATTTTTTAATTAGAAACCTAGTGCAATAAGAGAATGTCCATATGGATTTTATCCAAAAATGGATTTTGTTAAAATGTTCACTCTCAAATTTTAAAATCTATTTTTATAAAATTCTTCCTCTTCATAAAATTCTAATTAATAAATATTTTATCCAAAAAATATTTTTTAAGAAATTTATCTCCATCAAATTACTAAATATTTTCTAGGTAATAACCCTTAATGATAACTTATTTTTAATGAAATTTTTCAAAAGATATTTATTTTCCAAATCAAAATATCTAGTGTGGTAAGACATTGTTCAATTTAAGAGATTTTGGAAATCTTGATAACATCTTATCCAAATAGAGGAACTTTAATTCTCATATTCAAAGTTCCTCATAATATTACTTTCCTTATTCCTATACCTTTCCACTTTAATAGATATTCTTCTACATAGAAACTAATTTTCATAATAATTTACTTCATTAAATACTATCAAAAGCACAACCTTTAGTAATTCCTTAATGAATAAAATATTATCTATGAAAAACTTCCAAAAATGCTTAGTTTCTAAAAGGAATTAAACAATCCATTTTGAAAAGTATTTTCAAAATATTTTATGCTTCCATTAAATTATTAAAAATTCCAAAATATTTCGGTAACCATTCTTATCATAAATTTTCTATCATGAGATTTTCTAAATCTGTTATTTAGTTTTTAAACTAGGACTTCTGTGCTAAAAGAATTGTTCTCTTATTCCTTATCCTTGAACTATCCATATCCAAACTAGGCGGTTTCCTTATTCTCTCAAGATAGGAGAGCCTGGAGGACCACCATAAGTGTAGTTCTCCTTCTTTCAAAGGGGGAGAGCCTGAAAAACCACATATCTATAACGAAAATGATAGTTCTTATTTAGCAATAACCAATTTAAATAAATAACTTTGTAAAGAATCTTTTTATGAAAATTTATTTTCTATAAGAATATCCAAAATATTTTATTCCCATGGCATATATGCAATTAAATAATAAAAGAATTATATATCAAATAGGAAAATAATAAAATAAATATATTTCCCTATGGCCTTTTAGGGATCTTGTTGCATAATTAGTAATAAATTTTGATAAAATCCAAACCACCAATATTACCAAAAATTCCTATAACCAAATATAGGGTTAGAAGACAAACCTTAAAAATACCTTAAAATCACCAAATTGTCGTCACCTATGCTAAAGCGCCCAAAAATTTTTAAGGGTCGCTAGATACCACTTGGAGTGATGGAAGAACTACTCATTCATTTGAGTCACTTGAGTGCTAATCCAGCCACTCAAGTGTTCAGCCACTCAAACACTAATCTAACGTGCTCAAGCACTACAACCTGCAAATGCCACTTGAGACCTTTCTTCAACCTTGTTCTGGCCACTTTTCCATAAAAAAAAACTTACTTTTTCTGGTTGTTTTCTATGCCATGGATATTCATAAATGATTGGAACCATCAATCTCTACTTTTGGGCCACTAAAAAAGGATAAAAATCTTATTTTTACAAAAGGAAAAAAATCTTATACTCAGCTAAAATGGAGCTTACAATTTGTCTAAGAAGAAGAAATTATTTTTACATGTGAAAATAAAAATCCTAAGCTTAAAACCTAATCTATAGAAAGAAAAAAAATCAATCATTCACAACCACAATTATAAACATCATATTGACATTCATTCATCCCTTTGGCCCATGGATGTAGGAAAAATTGGATTACTCCATTCTCTAGCCTTGGATCACGTAGGGTGCATGCAAACTATCCTAGGCTTCTCTAAATCTATCAAAGCGAAAACATATGGCTACAAAAAAACATATTAAGATAAAGATCTAGAGAAAAAAAAGTTCAGGTCTGCATTTGGATGTTCCTGGATCAATTCCACGTGGAGAAGAAGTCTAAAGGTCTCATACACCCAAGATCTTCCACCCAATGACTCAAACCACAATCTTGGTACTCCAAAGAGTGAGAAATGGAAAGGAAGAAGCTTTAGCTCTCTCTCTCTCTCTCTCTCTCTCTAGAGGTGAAAAACTACTAACTAAAAGTCATTTGGAAACTCTAACCCCTAATGTGGTATTTATAAGGTTGCATATTAGGCTTAAGTGACTTGAGCCCACAACACTTGGATCACTTAATGTAACCTAAAATGGGTCCTAATTGATTAATTAACAACACATGGTCATCTAATTAATCAATTAGCCCAATCTAGATATCTTGGTCACTATCCCGTGTGCAATCTTGCTTAATTACTAAAATGTCCTTATTCACATGAGTGAACCTAGAGCTAATCTAACCCTCATAAACTATATCATCAAGGTATATGAGCTCAAAACAAGGACCATTGAGACCCATAAGAGTATTGGTTTTCTCATAATCCAATTCTGAAGTTAATTCAACATTTCACTAAAAAGAATCAATTACACTCCAATATCTTATGAAAAAAACCAATGAGAAAAAGCTCATGTCTATGACCTACCCTCTACTGCATGCAGACATCCCATGAACCAATGTCCGTAATCTAACAAGGTAGTGCTATCACCTATCAAGATTACCTCTTCAATCCTTAAGTTACAAATCCCACTTATTATGTCATCAAATGATATATTCTAGCTCATAAAGAGCATATGTCAAATTCCACTTAAGGAATTACCACAAAGTCACAGATTTCATGATCACATGCCATTTGGATCACCCAAAGGGACACACTATCTCAATCCCATGAGATATCATGGTGTCTCTATTGAGAATACATGTTACCACCAGCCTTCATCAACAGTGGTCCAATTCATAGGGATATATGATCACTTTAGGATCTCACCTACAAGTCAAAGCCTCATGTTGATTTTGGCATAGGCTCAATATCCTCTCAAGGTTGAGAGTCCATGTAGTATAGTAGCTTGGTGAATCATGACAACTGATAGCCTTACGTCATAATTCATCGTAGGTCCTGTCTAGTGTGCATCACATACACTAGTTCACTCACCATGACAAACCCACCTAATGGCCAAGACAAGTCATCCCTCTAATTAGGATGTAGTGCATTGCAGTTTTTATTGGATTGCCCAAATCCATGAACTGACTGTAGACAACTTATCTACTTACAAGGAACTCATGAACTCATATATATATATATATATATATATATATATATATATATATATAATTTTGAGTTACATAAAATAATATGCATTATTATATGTTGCCTCATGTGGTATTCTTATTAATGTAATAAACTTTTTTTATCCAAGAATAGTTTTTAGATTACATTAGGTTCAAATATTGTTTTAATTATATTTTGCATATATTATTTTTAGATAGATCCATGGTGTTTCAATTAAAAAGTTTGATATATGGAGAAATTGCAAAAAAAAATTCAGTCATATAGTAAGTTTCATTGCAATTTTAATCTATGAATCAATTTTTTCATATTTAGATCATAATAATATTTGAATAAAAATTATTAATCCACCATTACAATTAGTTCGAGTAGAGAATACTTCCAATTTTTTTCATGTACAAATCACTTCACATTTACAAAATCAAATGAGTGAGGGGTTTAAAAGATATATAACTTCAAATGTTCTCTTACATTTTTTATTTTTTATTTTTGTGCTATATATGTTTTTATTGCTTGTTACATTATAAAATCAAATGTATAAAAGTTGTTATATTGTATCATACTTTTTAGGGCTTTATTCTAACATATATAAACCCTTCTTAGGGGTTCAAGGCTTCACTTTTTGCACTCTTATCTTCCAATCTCCAAAGAGAAAGGAACCCTAGCCACCCATCTTCTTAGAGGATTCCAGCATTCACTTATGAGGATTCAGAAGGAGTCATTAGGCAAAAGGCTATTGAGTTTTTAAGATATACCTTGCATTCAACATATCTTCACCAACGAGTTTTGATTTGAGAACATCCAAATTTCAGGTAAGGCATATCTATCTAGATCTATAAATTTTTTTAATGCCTATTGTGTTAGGATTGAGCCTTTAAAAGTAAGACATGATGTAACAAAGTTAGACTTAATTATCCCCTTACTATCATTTTTGGTGTATTGACATTTATTTGAGCATTCAACCTATGTCTCTTACATTGTACATGACTTGTGTACATTAGGAGTTGCATAGAAGATACAAATCATGGGTTCCTTATGAGTAGATAAGTTGTTCATAAACAGTTCATGGATTTGGTCAATCCAGTAAAGATTGAAGTGCACCACCTCCTAATTGAAAGGATGACTTGTCTTGGCCGTCAGGATGGGTTTCCCATAGTGACTGCACTAATGTATGTGATGCACACTGGACAGGACCTACAATGAATCATGATGCAAGGCTATCAATTTTTATAATTCACCAAGCTACTAAACTACATAGACTCTCAACCTTGAGATAATATTGAGTGAAACCTTAAAGTGGTCATATATCCCTATAGATTGAGTTACTATTGGTGGAGGCTGGTAGCAACATGTATTCTCAATAAAGGTACCATGATATCTCATGGGATTGAGACAATGTGTCCTCTTAGGTGATCCAAATGACTTTTGATCATGAAATCTGTGGCCACAATAATTCCTTTAGTAGAATTTGACATATGCTCCTTAGAGTTAAATTAAGTATGTCAATTGATCACATAATAAGTTAGATTAGTAACTCAATTATTTAAGAGATAATCTTGATAGGTGATGGCACTACTTAGTTAGATTAGGAACACTAGTTCATGGAGAGTCTACATGCAATGGATAGTAGGTCACAGACCCGAACATCTTCTCGTTGTTATTTACATAGGGTACCAAAGTGTGATTGATTCTCTTTAGTGGAATGTTGAATCAACTTAAGAATTGGATTCTGAGGGAGCCAATACTCTTATGGGTCTCCATGGCCCCTGCTCTAAGCTCATATACCATGATGACATGTTTTTTTAGGGTTAGATTAGCTCTAGGTTCATTCTTGTGCATAAGGGTGTTTTGGTAATTATACAAGGTTACACAGGAGATAGTGAACAAAGTCTCTGGTTTAGGCTAATGGATTAATTAGATGACCCTATATGGTTAATTAATCAATTAGGACTCGTTTTAGGTTAGATTAAGTGACCGAAGCCTTGATGGGCTTAAGTGATTAGTTAATCCCAATGGGCTACCCTATAAATACCCCTTTATGGGTTAGTGTTTCTTAATGACTTTTGGTGAGAGTTGTCTTCCACCTTCAAAGAAAGAGAAAGAGTCATAGTTTCCTCCCTTCCAAAGCCCATACTTTAGAGTGCCAAGATCGTGGTTCGAGTTATTAGGCGGAAGATCTTAGATATACGAGACCTTAGATGAAGGGCTACAACACTTGGATGTGCACAAGTCGTATGCACGAGAAGTGCATAGGACGTACACAGTCCGTGTGCACATGAATCGCAAGGAACATGCATATGGGCATTGACATGAGAAGAGAGACTCTCTAGTTTTTCCAAACTTGTTCTTCAATGCAAGGAATTGATTTGGGAACATCCAAATCTAAGTATGAGCACTTTTTCTCTAGATCTTTATCCTAATATGATTTTTATAGCTATTATTTTCTTTTGCGTTAGATCTAGAGAGCCCTAAGGATAGATGCATGCACCCCTTGAGATCTAAAGCATAGGAACTAAGTAATCTAGGGTTCCCAACATATTGCTTCCTTCATAGATCTAGAGAGCCCTAGGGAGATTCAACATGCACCTTAATGGGCCAAGGATGGGAATGGAGGATATTCCCTACAATCTTAGTATTCCTAACACTAGAATCCTTAAGTTTGAGATCCTTGTATTATGTGATCTACTGACATACTTTTGCTCTCAAATAGAATATGCCAAATTCCACTGAAGGAAGTGTTGCCACAATTTACATGATCACAAGTTTCAAGATCACCTAAGGGGACACATTATTTCAATCTCATGAGATATTATAATGCTTATCTTGAGAATATCTGTTATCACCCACTTTAATCAATAGTGACCTAATTCATAGGGAATATATGACCACTTTAGAGTCTTACCTATAAATCAAAGTCATTGAAGATTTTAGCAATAGCTTAATATTCTTTCAAGGTTGAGAGCTCATGTAGTATAGTAGCTTAGGAAATCATAACTACCCAATAATCGATGTTATGATTCACTTTAGATCTTATCTAATGTATAATCATACATACTAATGCAATCACCATGGGAAATTCATCCTGATGATCAAGACAAGTCATCCCTCCATTAGGAGGTAGTACACTACAATTTCTAATGGATTGCCTAATTTTATAAGCCGATTGTGAACAACTTATCAACATATAAGGAACCTATAACTTGGATCTTTTGTATAATTCCTAATGCACCCAAGTCATGTATAATGCAAGTGACATATATGTGAATGTTAAGATGATATATAAATAATGCAATTAAGAATACAAGGGAGATTAGAAATCATAATAAAAATCTTATTCTATTATATCACATCATGCTTTTAAGGACCCTATCCTAACAAAAATAATCACTCCCTATGTGAAATTATCAATTCCTCAATCTTATTGTTTATCAAATTAATTCAAGTTCCTAAACATGACAACATTTGATTTATATCCATTCTTGTCAAATTTTTGTTGAACATGTATGATTGATTGTCTTTCACATTGATATACATACATATCATGTGATCTACAAATCCCCAATCCAAAGGAATTGATAATTTCTAATTTCATTTTATGTGGAAGACAAAACTATAAGTAACAGTATATTTTTAGGCCTATATCATAATCTTGAGGTTATCTCCATTATTGTAAGTGATGGTTTGGCTTAAAGATAGAAGTTAAACATATGGCCAAAGTAACCGTTTTCACTTTCAAAAATTTTAATAAATTTTTCTTTTTAAGAACTTTAGAATGGAGCAAACATTTAGTCACTTGGAGGTCACCAAAATTAATGATGATAAACAACTAGGTCAAAATGAGAAAATAAGTAGAAATAGGCATTTAAACTTAGGAATGTCACTAATTACCTAGAACCACTATGCAATATTCGCAACCTTTAAGTACTTGATCATATCCTTTTATCAATCTATTAAGGTGATTCAAGTTATAAGAAATAACACTAAAACTTAAACCAGCATGTCAAAGTAATATGAAACTAATATTCGAAACCTTAACTTGATCATATCCTATCAATCTAGTTAGGTGATTCAAGTTGTAAGAAATACAACTAATTAAAACTTAAACCAGGCATGTCAAATTAATATGAAATGAAATAATTTTAAGAGCACAATAATTTATAACAAATTTTTGTATGCCCCAAAGGAAGGGATCTACACTCTAGAATCTGCCTACAATTCTCACCATCTACAGTTGGTAGCCAAAGATTTGCATTAGTAGCATATATTTCGAATGAGGATGTTGCTGTGAAACAATATACAAATTGTCATTGCACAGTACGGTTGGCAACTGCAGTCCAAACTAGATTTCCATTTGTTATGCACTTCCTTTGAACCTCCTTGCGAATGAAGCGTGGAGTTTCTAGTTGTTGTTATGAGGACTTTGTTTAGAATTCTCTTAGATACTATTTGGGTTATGGAAGGTACTAAAGAAAGAGGGAAAATATTTTTCTCATATTTGATTTAATTATATAAAAACTTTTTAAAAAAATTAAATATAATTAAAATTAGTTAAAAATTTACATATTTTCAAATTATTTAATCTTTATATAAAAGAATAAAAATAAATAAATAAACAAAATGGATTGAAAGAAATATATAGAAACAATTTACTAATTATTATAAAAGAATGAAAATAAGTAAAATAAGTTTGAATAAGCGTATAAAAATAATTTATTAATTTTATTTTTTTTTATTTTTCTTTTATTTTTTCCTTCTATTTTATTTCCTTGTATTTTTCAAGAATTAAACGTAGCAGTTAGGTTTATACAAGTACAATGAGTTGGTTTTGCATGTAATCATTGTCTCTAATGTATCACATAGCTTAAATCCACGTGCTCTGGATGGCAGTCTGAATTGGCAATTTGCTAAGCCAAAGTGTAAGCTCCAAGATAAGCACCTTGGGTGAAGTAAGCACAGCATATGTATCTAGTAAAACTCTGTTCTCTTTTTTGTTTAATATTTATGACACATTTACTGAACTAGATAAAAAGAAATCATAATTAAAAAAAAAAAAAAAAAAGATCGGAAGAATTGAAATGATAATTTTTTTTTTAAAATATTTACATGACTATTAAGGAATAGAAAGGAAAATAACAGACTTATTTAGTAGCTTATATTACTAATAATCAAGAATTGAATGGAATATAATTATTTATCATAGAGCTCGTATATAAGGGAACATAAAATGAGATATTTTCAAATAATTATTTGGGTCTTTGAAAGTAAATTTTGTACCATATGTGAATAAAATTCTTCTTAGTCTAAGAGTATGTTTGACAGTGATTTTAGAAAACGTTTTTAATCTTTTAAATGTTTGACTATTAAAAATTTTCAAATTTTAAAAAAACTCTATATATATTATTTATTCTTCTCTTGTGCAACTGTGGAACAAATTGCTTGTCAAGATTAGCATTCATACAAAGGAAACGTAGTGGTAGTGCCCACGGATCTATAAAAATGAAATCATACTATAACATATATAGAAGGCGTTTGATAGAATCTCTATTCATAATACTAGAATCAGCATCGCATTACATGGATAAATAAAAACTTCATTCAAACATAACATATCAGAACATATAAGTTTTCAAGCACTAGAGCATAGTTTACTGCCTGCTCCACATATATCCTTACTAATTATAATATTGAGAAACAACCATTAGAAATGCCTTCTTCTCCAAACTTCAGACCCTCCTTGTGAAATCTCATCAGTCTGCACAAGTCATAAACAACAAGATCTATTTAAAGACAATTGGTGGAATATTGGATGAATATGTGACTTTCAAATTTGATGAAAAAATTAATCCAAACTTATCCAAAGAATATTGAAAGAAACACAGAGTGTCACTCTAGTTTGACAGGTTCTTAGTCCCTTGCCCATTATACTCACCTTAATAACCATGCTGCTCCTGTTTTATATTTAAACCCGTCCACTAAAATAATAATATTAACTTATTACTACTAGTTCTATGATGAGGATGGTGAGTGTACCAAAGTTTCAGCTCTAAATACTTGAATCTTGAAGGTGGGGTTGAGTGAGCTGAAGGCCATATGGGTGAAGCTGAGGGTGGATGGTAGAGAGCTGAAGCACACTATTGGGTCCTTCTTCTCCAAAGAATGGAAACTGATCAAGCATTTGGTGATGATGTTCCACTGGTTTCACTTCTATGGCTGCCTGTTGATAATCTAAGGCTGCTCGGTTCTCCTTAATCTGAATAATCAAACAAACAGTCCAAAAATGCATAGATGATGTTAGTCCTTGAACCTGCTTGAACTTTCTACCATTAAAAGTTTCGGTACATAACACATGTAACTCTTTTTTTTTTTTTTGGCCTTAATATGAAAAGAGCAGTAATAATCTTTACAATGATTAAGGGAACCTTAACCCACCCAGTGGTACATCTTGCTGTTTTCCTCTTCCAACATTTGCTCCTGAAATTAAAGAATAAAATTAGTGAATTAAAAATAACACAACAATCATTAACACGAGGATTGAGAGGCAATAACTTTTACCTTCCTACGTAAATTATCAAGCTGCTGCTGCAACAGTTGATTCTGCATGCTCATTCACCAACAAATCAAGATTATTTAATCTCAGAATTTTCTCGTTTCAACAGGCACTCTTATGTCGATTAAAAGCTTATGATCGATCAAACTTTTATGTTGCTTTCTCATTGTGCTATGTGCTATAAACCCAGTACTTAATGATGGAAACTATTAAGTAGAATCAAACATTTCTCAAAACTGTGGGAGAATACAAATTCTTTACATCATTTCCAAATTTAGTTTATCAGGG
This sequence comes from Vitis riparia, assembly GCF_004353265.1. Classification (NCBI taxonomy): domain Eukaryota; kingdom Viridiplantae; phylum Streptophyta; class Magnoliopsida; order Vitales; family Vitaceae; genus Vitis; species Vitis riparia. The sequence continues at coordinate 3,639,629 of NC_048440.1, forward strand.
AAAAGCTTCTTTATTTCTTGTAAAACTTAACCAGAGAGTTTCCAATTATGAAAAATTATCATGAGCTGAATAATTCTTTAATTCCAGACTCGTCACAAAATGCATCTGAATTCAATTATAGTCTACATCTTTCATTTCTCAATTACATTATTTACTAGACTATTGGTAAAAAACTAAGGTTTAAATTGCAGGTATAAAGGCACATGAAAAAGAAAAACAAACAAACGTTTAAAGTGAATACCTTCCTAGCTCGAACTTTATCAACTGAGTGTTCCAGTTGTTGTTCAAGTTGATCCAAGTCTTCATACGGTATAGAACTCAAATCCTCACCTGTGTAGCCTCTCATACTCCGTTGAAGACGACTGGTTTCTTTTCTCATCCTCGTTAACTCATTATATATTTGTTCCTACCATTTTAAAGGGTAAAAATATCAAATATCCAACTTGTTTAAACCAGATTTGGTTGGGGTATAATTGCAATATATAAGACACATCTTACCCGGCTATCATGCTCTGGAATACGAGTCCCTCTGACCTTCTGGTACCTTTCAATTATCTGATCCATTCTGTAGAAATACAAGGAAAATAACCATGAATTAACTGAATGGATTATCTTTGAAACAGAACATCCTTACAAGATAATTAATTTCGTAGTGTTTGCAATATGCAACACAGCTTCACCAGCATGGAAAAAGATCCAAAGAAGACCATTTTTTGGTCTCTTAGAAAGCAACATCAGTGAAACATACCATGCCACTAAAACAATTACAAAATGTAACATACTGTGACAACACAAGATGTTCCTTCCCTTTCTTCCAAAATGCAAGTAATATTTGCTTCCCATTAAAGTTCACGTATGAAAATATTTTTGTAGTAGTACTTCAACTAACCATGAGATTCATGTCACATGTATTATCAGGCATCACATAGTTCTAATCATCCAGATATGTTTCAAGTAAAGCATGGTTTGATGTACTGTATATATTGATTTTAATATTAACATATTAAAATCAATCTCATTTGTGAGGAAAAAAAGGGTGAATTCTATCATGGTTCCTGTATCAGATGTATAAAATCCTTCTAAGGATATGCATAATTACCTCAGTTTATAGGGAAAACTTTTACGATAAAGTGGACACTAATTATATATAATAACTTCAAGGACAAAATGTGTGTACATACCATAAAGATTATCATGGTTCTACAACAATTTGAGATTCAAAGGGTCCAAAGCCAAGAATATTTCCATTAGTATATGAAACTATGGAGTTGTTAAATAACAAGGTAGTGATAAGTTTTAGTTTCTGAAAGTTCTGATACCATCGAATTGAGTGTTTTTATGCTGTTTTTCATCAATGTAGATTTCATTTTTTAACAATTTGCCTCCTGTCTGCTGATCAATTAACCATATTTTACCATCATTTAATGTAGTGAAAGTATGTTTTTCCTTTCCCCTATATCCAAACCACCACTTCCCAGCCTAGATAAGAGGCCTCCTTTGGAAGGAAGGCCATCAGCATTCACTTATGTTTTCACGAAGCTACCTAAAAAGCTAGGGTTTGTAAACCCTATAGTTCATTCATAAACATAATGTATACATAGAGAGAACATGAATTCATTTTAATTTCCCTGTCTAGGGCCAAGTTGAAGCATGCATAATGGGATGAAGCCATACCTAAAGAATCATGGACCAGAGCAGAATTCCAATTAAAAGAAAGAAAATAAGATTAAGAGAAGATAACCGATCATGATAATAAGTAAATAATATATGGCTCTGTGATTATTGACCTTGTATATAAGAAATAAAATTTTCCATTCTCATGAAACAACCTATTGCAAAATTTATTCTGAAGAGTGGAGTTTACTAATGCATACGACCAGAAAAATACACTAGTTACCTGATTTCATGAAAACATAAGAATTTGTCAACACTGGATAGAATAGTTACTTTTTTATATGAGCAAATGCATAGAATAAGAACTCCAACTTGTTTCCTTCTTGGTTTGGATATGTTAGTGTATTTTATTTAGTTAATAATTTATTTTTTTTACTAATTAGATATGACTTGCTTTCTTGGGTCTTCTCTATCTCAAGATAACTTGAACTTCATCTAATTTGGATTTGGGTTATTTGGGGTGGTAAAATTTAAAGTAGGTATTTATGGTTGATAAAACTTTTGTAATGACTAATAAAAGAAATTAGGGTGTAAATAAATGTGTTTTATAATTTAGTTTCTACTATATTTTTAATTCCAAAAAATTGTTTTTGATATATTTTAAAATTTTGTTTATCTCTAAATTGGTGTTTGATTCTAAGAAGGATTTTTGAAATGTTTTAAAGTTAGGAAACCCTCATAATTAAATACAAGGGATTTACAAGTATAAGTAGATGTTTTATTGAAATGTGTAGACTATCATAAACCCTAAGAGAGCATAGACATTTATCAACAACATAAGCCTCTATCTCTCAAATTTGACAAGATTTGTCTTCCAAGTAAACAAATGTCAAAGATCTCATTACAAAACTTTGATAACGACGGCAAAGAATCTACTAAAGATCATAAGAGAGTACTACATCAGGGATGTAAAAAAAGAGTGTAGTTGCTAACAATATAAGACCTAGAGAGTAAATGCATCTCATCAAATAAAACTGTGTACCATTTTCTCATAGTTAGTGAATTAAGAAACCACCTATTGTTTTCTACACCTACTAATTTGTTAGGTGGTTTTTCCATGTTATACCTTATGTATAGCGTGAGATCAATTTTATTTATTTGTGTATGAGATTTTTGGTAAATAGTCACTCAAACCTAGTCACTGTGACCCCTTTCGTGAGGAGGCACTCCTTCTCCCAAATTACGAGGCTATTTTATCGAGTTCCTTAGAGAGGGTTGTCTCGTGCCCCTAGGTATTCTCTACTTACTTGCCTATATCGATTTTGGGTACAAGTACCCTCTTGTTGAAGGTCATTTGAGCTTTTCCTAGAAGTATGGCATAGGTTACTTTAGCACCTACTCGACCATTGACTCGAGATATTTTCTCTACCCCTTCTTACCTTAAAAAAGGAAGTCACCTTGCGTCCATGAATCAATAACCATCTTTCAACTAATCTAGCCTCCTTTAGGACTAACAAGGGGTAGTACAAGAATATTCATCGGTAAAGAAATTAATCTATTTTATTTAACGAGATCTGGAATATAAAGATTGAATTTGTATAAGCATTTAGACCATTAGTACTAGAGTAGTAATATACAATATCGAGACTAAAGGCAGATAAGTTTCTTATTGAGTTTGGGATTCGAATAACAAACATTGAATCTAAGAAAGAATTTATTATATGATACATGTAGTAGGTTCTTTTATCTCTGTCAATGAGACTATTTGGCAAGTACAATAGGAAATAAATTTAAAAATAAAAAGACATTATTTTTAAAATTTTGTTAATAATTGTTCTGTATTTGTATTAACTAAAATATAAGATGATAATCAAGAAGGGAAGAGCATCATTAAGCACAGGCTTGAAATTGTTTCGTTATCCCCAAGCACTAGAATCAACCAAATGGAGAGACGGTACTGAGCTAAATAAATAAATTATCATTGTATATTTGCATCGGTAACACAACAAAGAGATTAGCATTTCCAAAAATTTTAACCTCTTGTTATCTATTGTTGTACATAAGACAAACTTTTGGTGCATGGAGAACTAATTAATGCATTTTGCAGAAAAATAAGGGAAAAAATCTAAGGCTATTCATGATATATGATAAAGTTCCAGCAGTGAAATCATCTATAAAATTTCATTAATTAAATCTGTAGTCCTACCTAATAAAAGAACTCTTACCCAAAAATATAAAGCTAGATGACCATCTTTAATTGGGACAATATCTCTTTAGCTAAGTAGTTGATCTATGCAGATGCTTTAATAATTATATACTCCAGTTCAACTGTTTTGAAATTTGATCGATATTTGATCACAGGTCTTCTAGGGCATATAAAGAGCAAATTTCTCTATACTTGTCGGGAGAATATGTTACATCACTAGATCAGTGAAGTTTATGGAACACAGATGGATCATACCAGAAACACAAAAATATCATAGTCGAAGAAATAAAAGTGAAGACTAGAATTGCAGTACTTAGAGATCTAAAAAGGTACTCAGCAGAGTCAAAACTGCATGCCTGAAGCAGAAAGAAATATGGAAACCCTAGTATTGCAGAAGCAAGGAATACCAAGTCAAAAAATTTCAAGTTGGTCAATATACTGATCAGTCATCTTAATGAGATGAATTTAGACCTCATGCTGATCACCATCGAGAGAGAGAGAGAGAGAGAGAGAGAGAGAGAGAGAGAGAGAGAGAGAGAGCTCTTTCATATGAAGCAAATCCAAGTCATAACGAAGGAAAAAAACATAAGCACCTCTAAGCCCCATATAAACTTATTCAAAGAAAGGAACAGTTAGAGAAAGAAATCTAAATATTCTGAAACTTGACCTCCATGGCTCAGTGCAGTACTCGCACATCTTCCCAGTGCTTGAGAAGATGATGAGCCCGATCTGGACATCGCAAAGCACAGAAAGTTCATGGGTTTTCTTCAACAGCCCTGCTCGGCGCTTTGAGAAGGTGACTTGCCTGCTTGTTTGGTTCTCAATCCTCCTGATTGCTATCTTTCCACGACCCATAATATATCCACAAGCCTAATCTTTCCTCTCCTTCAGTTATGGAAAGATGAAACAAAGGGAACTATACCCTTTTTCTGTGCTCCAATTTCCTGCTATATTTAACAAAGAATGCGACAATTACAGCTAGGCACGAGTATACAGGTTATGAATTTGGTTTATTTTTTGAAAACACCTTAACTTCGATGAAGTTAGTGTAAGTAAGGGACTACACAAAGAACTGTCAACACAAGTGGAAACTTATTTTTCTGCTGAAAACCCTGAATGGTTACTTACTGATATTTTAATGAAACAATAGATGGAAGAAGAGGAAACTTTTTGTGGTATTCCACCTCTTGCTTGTTTTTGGTGGAAAGATGAAATTCTTAATGATAGTTTTGAAGGCCTAAAATGATTACTTGCTGGAATTTTCATAAATCTCATAAAACATGGAGAGAGAGAGAGAGAGAGGTTACCTGCTTTTCTTCCTTGTAAGATTGGAGAATTAGGGTTGAATGCTGTCCAATGAGCTCTTCTACTCTATATGTTCATTATCTTTCTAAATATACAAAATAGATCTGTTTCAGCAAAACTTCCAAATATGTTCATTGTGTATGTTGCTCATGAGTCATGCATGTTGCTGGGGTGGGGATACCCATGAATTATTGCATTATATATATGACAATGACAACTCCTTTTTTCCTAAATACCTCCTTAACTTGGTATAAAATATGGTTCTATCTTCATGATTTCCATCATAAAGAGTCCCTTCAATGTTTTTTTTTTTTTAATTCAAAATATATGTAATAAAACTTTATTTATATATAAAAATAAAAAATCTCAGATTAGGGTTTTGATCTACTGGGCTCAGAATGGATAGTAGGGATAAAATGGTCCCTCATGCTCATGGAATCATGAGGAGCAATGCACTTTACTTCTTGCCAAAGGCACTTGACTTTATCCTTAATTTCAAGTAAACCGAGTATTCCTTACCTGTCCTCTAATGAGAACATGAACAAAAAATGTTGATGTGACTGCTAACCACCCTTACTTCATCTGCCAACCAAGCTTTAGTTTGGGTATGTTTTAGACCTGAGGTCAGAAAAAGCAAGCCCGCCCTAAAAAGAAATCAAAGGTGGAGTTGGCCAAAACCCTAGACCCAGACAAACTGTAACAATCTATGTTTTAAAGTCTTTATGCTCATGGGTTGTTCATTCAGTATATCATGGCATATCTAGGAAATGCTAGTAAATAATATTGCAAGTGATTGTTAATCGACAGTTAACCCCCTTGCTCACCAAGTAAAAAATATTTCTTCCCCAGTATCACTCTCCATACATCTTATTTAGCTTTACATAGGATATTACTCTTCACTAGAATATTCCTGCAGAATAATTCATTTGTAACTGCAGATGGAGCTTCCAGACCCATGACCTGCTAGTTCTTTTTTTCTTTTTTCTGAATTATTGGTTATATATTTTATTTTGATCAATGGAAAAATAACTGTATTTGTCAAATAGACTCAAAATCAATTAACATGAATCAAGCACAATCCACATTGACTCAGAGGACTGAATGATTGTGGGTTTAATTCTCCGTCACAACATATAAATACAAGGGAATGCAAAATCTAAGCCATTTATATATATGCATGCAACTCATAATATCCAAAAGAAAAGGTATCCGATCCTTGGGGCAATTCATAATACAAAGTTTGGAACATGACATATTCATGAAATCCCAGAAGTGGGCTGGCTGTTTTTCCTTTTTGGTGCAAAGCTGAAATTGAATATATGTTTTATACAATCTATATGTAAGCCTAATTGGGATGTTTAGTTGCTTGATTTTATCTATAGAGTCAGCTCCAATTCAAGATACAGTACTGTTTGAACGTGTTCACTGACTCTTTTTTTAAGAATTTGCAACACTAATGTTCACCAGTATACCAAATAAATAATCAAAATATTCATATGATTCAATTAGGCACACTCCCAAGTCTACTATATGTAATTAAATCCATAAAAATTACCCCCACTCGTACGAACCATAGATATCACAGAAGACAACCAGGAGATGGTGTTAATTCTAAAAGCCTATGCAATTCCCATATTCCTGCAAGATACAGTTAATTGATGACTTCTTTTCTCCCTTCTTGTGACTTATATTTCTCCTTTAATAGCACTCACTTTATATTTAACTGGAAACAAAAGTGTTTCTTTCATCCTGTCCTTTCTTTTCTTTTCTTTTTGTTGAACATGATGAGGATTGGATGTCTAATCTGCATTGTTTTCAGTCTTCCTGCAGTGGGAAACCCTAACCCATGTTAATAACATCTAAAGAAGGAAGCTAGGGTTACCAATCAAAATCTGGTCCCCCCCACACACCTGTTTTCATGCATTGATCTCCTCTTTATGATGCATCATGAAATCCCTCATAGCTATCTTCTGCAAAACTTTTTCGTTGAACCCATCTCCCTCTCTCTCTCTCTCTCTCATTTCAATTTTGAGTGAAGCAAATGAGAGTGGGAGTGAAGGCATGATTATTGGAACAGAACCTCCCATAGAAAGGATAATAGGAACATATTGCTTTACCTAAAAATAGCCAGTGTTCCAGTGGTGGTCTGAGCAGTTTCACGTCCACTTCACCCCCAACAGCTTCAGTTTCACATGGCCTTTGCAGACCTCTGAAATACATGCAATGTCACACTACCTTGTTTCACCATACCATACTCAATGGTTTTTATCCACCCATACATATCACTTGTTTGTGTGAGAAAGAGAGAGTGGGTAACAGACAATGAATTATGTTGTTATGCACTTCAAATCTTCTATTTTCCATTTCATGCTAAACTGTTTTTTGCTTTTAATTTCTTATATATGATATGTTGTACTTGAATTAAGTTCACTAATTACAGCTGTGTATATGTATATACGTATGTTGGCTTTGATAAACAAGAATCTTGCTACATTTGGCTGATGATTTTTCACTTCTTAACTTTTTACTTCTACTTTTCCTGTTAATTTATAATTTGCTTTTAGCATGTTTAACTCGTTTGGAAGTACTCTTAGGTAATGTTCCTTTTTTTCACTTAATTCTAAATAGAACTTAAAACTAAATTAATACTGCTTACTAATGTTATTAGATTGCTTATTTTTGTAATATTTTATTTTTATTAAGCATTAAAAAGTATTAAAAAAAAAATCAACATGTTATTTTTCTATATATAGAAAAAACTAAATATTTCTGTTTTTTCTATTCAGCCAAAAATTTATAATGAATTATGAAAAAATAGAAAAACGAACAACTTAAAGTCCCCCAAAAGCAAATTGCTTTTAACATAAATTTAAAAAAAAAACAAACACCCTCTTAATTTAATAGTCCTTGTTCTATTGTCCAAATGACTCATTTTAGTCTTGAGCTGTTTTATTGATTTAATTTGGACATTTTTGTTATAAATTTTGAATGACCAATGTATATTTGAGGGGATGTGTGGATCGAGATTTAGAGACAGGAATGTGGGTTTAGTAATGTATGTCCTTTCTTTTATTGAATCAAAAAATATGAACTGAGTAAATTCAATTTTAGAGGAGGTCTTAATCAGTTTAGCTCTTTGAAATATGAAAAGCTCCAATAAAGACATGAAGAATTTGAAAATGCATGATTTTTAAATAATTTTCTTTGGAATTTTTCATTATTAACCAAAGTATCTGATTTGGATTCTTTTTTTCTTTTTTTTTCTCTTTTCCTTGTACATTTTATGATTCAAATGAAATTTTAATTTATAAAAATATCAAAAAACTAATTTCACATAAATAATTATATATAAACTATAGTTACCTGATATTTCAATATTAGCATCGAACATTATTTCTTTTTTCTGTTTTCTATTATTTGGGTGCATTTTTTGTTTTCTATTTTTAAAAATAAGAAATCATATAGAAAATGTAAAAATTCTTTTTAAAACTTCCTTTAAAAATATAATAACTTTCAAAAATTATTTTTACCATTGTGTGTAGATAGATTTAGCATCCTTCCCTTAATTGATTTTAGGGATGTTTATGTATTTTGAAAATGTAAAAAGGCTACCTTAACTTAATTTAAAAATATTTATATATTTTTTAAAATTTAAAAAGATTTAGCTTTATTTTAGGAATATTTATGTGTTTTAAAAATTTTTAAAGCCCTACTTTTAGGGATATTCATGTATTAAAAAAAGTATTACAAGTGAGATATTTTTTTATCCTTTAACCATCCACTATCTTTATTATTATGGTTTCTTTATATTATCAAAAATTTTAAAGTTAAAATACAGAAAAGAGAGAGATATCCCTACAGAAGAGTTAGAAAGAAGAAAGTTTTAACATTTGTTTTATTATGTAGTTTAAAGGTGTAGATAAATTATTTCAAGAATTTGACTCCTTTGAGATAAGGGTTAATAGTGCAGTGAGTTATTTTGTAACTTATATATATTTTTATTTATTTATTAAAGTATCAAAATGATTAAATTCAATAAAAATTTATCAAATAATATTTTTTTTAAATATGTTCTTATTTATTCATTGGTTTATTAAATAAATTAGGAATATCATGTGATTTGTGTGATTGTTATGCAAGTTAAATTTTACCCTTTGCAATTAATTAAAATAATTTTTTTGAAAAATCTAATGATCAGTAGCCCTAGTCAATAAGGGATAAGTTGTTGATCAGTATTATTCTTGATGGGGCTAATAATACAGTGCAATCCTAGCCAATAAGAGTGTTATTGGCTTTTGGTATATCATTAATTATAAATAATTTTGTTTCCCAATAAGAGGAACATTTTGAGGTTAGTCATCTAGTGTAAATTCCAATATTTGAGCACACTGTTAGTGGACTAGAGTAAAGTATTTGTTTGTGAAATTATTTTACATATGAATTGATCATGTAAGGTGCATTATGCAGTTCAATCTTTAAATTGAAAGTATTGAACTTTTTGAAAAAGTGAATTAAATTATTGAATTAAATGAATTCTTTTGCTAATTGATTTTTATAAAGATGTAACATCTCTTGTGATTTAATTTTGTACTATACTCTATCCTCTTTATTGAACTATATTTCCTTGTGCTAAACTCATCCTTTTGTTATTTCACTTTTTAGTATCAAATGATATCGGTTAGGACGCGGGATCGGGATAGGAAGACTATTTGGATTAGAAATTATTTTAAATTTTATTTTATTTAGGATTTTTTTTTTTATATACTTAAGACTTTCTTAGTTATGTTTGTTTTAGAATTTTTGTTTAAGTGTTCGAAAAAAATCATGAAATTTATTGTTCAAATATTTTTAAATAACTGTGGTTTTAGTTTGATATGTGAAGTGGGCATGGTGCCCTCAGACCTCCGAGGTGTCACAATAGATCAGTTTGCTTAGACTTAATTTTTTTTTTTTTTTTTTTTTCAAGTGACAAGTTTCTTTGTTTCTTTTTTAAATTTATTTTTCAAGTGAAAATTTTCTTCTTCTTTTTTAAATTTATTTTTCAAGTGAAAATTTTTCTTCTTCTTTTTTATTTCTTTTTCAATTTATCATTCAAACGCTTAAAATAAAACTGTTATTTAATAATACTCAGTTCTCTACAAGATGACAATTTTTTTTATTAATTGATAATTTTAATTTGAGGACTTAGAGAGTGTTATATTTACATGTACTATCGGCTCATTCCCAATCAATTATGCAATGATATGCACACACTATTATTTTTGGGATGGCCGGATTTTAATTTGAAGATATTCATAAAAATAAATAAATAAATAGATGTTATTTACTCCTATATTATTTAAAGAGATTAAAATAAATAAATAAATAAATGTTTTTTGTAATTATATTTTATATAAAAAAATTGCAAAAGATTTAAAAAAAATGTGAATTTTCCAAAATTTTCATTTTGGTTAAAAGTCTTTTAAAAAACATATTTCATTCTTTCGTTTTCATTTTTGTTCATATTCATTATATTTTCTTTTAAAATTTGAGAATCTTGTCATTTGAAAACCCCAAAATATAAATATACAAAAATTTATGACTACAAAAGGGAAAAGTTGGTTTTGCTTCACTAAATTAAAAATGTATAGGAAAAAGAACCTCAAATTTTATAAATCAATTTTAAAATTTATACAATTTTTCATAAATCAGATAATCATTTCCTAAAATGACCTTTATACTTGTTGTATCAATAACATCAATTAATAAGTAAATATTTAAATGTTTAATTATAAAGAATCAATTTCACTTTTAAGACTTGATTTTGGATTTTAATTGGTGTTTACTTATTAGTTGGTGTTATTGATATAGCAAATACAAAAATCATTTTAGGAAATAATTATTTGACTTATAAAAAGTATATGCATTTTAAAATATTTTTAAATGGATGAAAATAAAACCAATTTATAAAATCTGAAGTTACCTTTTCATATATTCATAATTTCATATAAGGGTGTCATAGTTAAAATAATAATAATAATAATAATAATAATAATAATAAAATAAAAATAAAAATAAAAAATTTAAATGGATGAGTGAAAATGAATTTGACAGGTGGGAATGTTTGTTATTTTGGGGAATGTTTCTTATTTTCTTTAATAATATTTTTACTGTTCTCTCAGCAAATAAGTGGATTGATCATTAAAAATGGAAAATAAATAAATAAATAAAAAATAAGAAGAATTTTTTTATTTAGCTTGTCACAAAACAATAATGAGAATCATCTACAAGCTTATACATTTTTTAATTTGTCTGGTTCCTTGTATAAAAGTGAAATAACATCGGAAAAACATGCAAGGATAATTCCTACTTTTATTTTTTTTATTTTGCCTTTTTACTTCCTTTTTTCAATGTTTTTTTTTTTTTTAGTTAAATAAAAAAAGTTAAAATATTTAGTTGAAAAAGTCAAAATATTTGATTTTTTTATTAAACTAAAGTACCTATTAATATCAATCAACATAACCAAATTAAACATATTAATAAGAAGTTCACTTTAATTATTTATTGATTGATATACTAAATAGAAAAAATTAAATATTTTAGCTAAATGAAAAAATCAAAACATTTTATTTTTTATATTGAATTGAAAATAACTTATTAATATTAACTAATATAACTAAATTGAACCTATTAATAACAAGTTTACTTTAATTATTTATTAATTAATATCAATAAATTACTTTAAACTCAATAAAAAAAAAGTCAAATATTTTAACTTTTTTCATTAAATAAAAAAAAACAAACATTACCTCATTCTTTTCATGATAAAAAAAAAATAATATGTTTTGCCATTGATGATATAATCTTTGATGGGAAAGAGACCCCTTTGGATTGGATGGAACACAACTTACATTGGTTTTCACAAGTTATAGAAAAGAAAAGAAAAATAAGAACAGAGCACTGAAAAAGAAGGTAATTTTTAGTAAAATAATTGTGAATGAAATAAATTATTGCATTTAATTCATAATTTTTTTTTAAATCAAAATTATTGATTCATTCCTGGAAAAAAAAATGGTATTTTGAATGAATCTTGAGACAAGGCAATCAGCCTAACATTTGTTCCACAATTGGCTAAATAGAAATGGCAATGGGACAATGGGTATTTTCAAGGACCAATCCCTCCTTTAATGGTTTCAGGACTCATCCCTTACAACAACCAGCCCCAAGGCACTAAACAAACAACCTAATTTGAGGTAGCAAATTTGTCTAATGAAATTAGCCCCAAACTTCAACCAAAGCTGGGCTTTTATTCAGTTTCTAAAATTGCCTCACCATCTCTTAACCAAACTGGCTCTTATCATCACAGCCTGCTTCACTCTTAACCCAAACTCAAACTCCTCACCTTTCAACTTCTCTAAATGACTGTTCCCAATAATGTTGAACCCTTCTTCCTGGCTCCCTGCCATCTGGGAAGCCATTTTTGGGTGTGGTGTCAGCAGCAATCAAGCAAATGAAATTAAAAGAGAAAGCAAACACATGAGAACACAGCTAATCATGCTTACTTTTGCCTTGGTCTCATTAACTTTTTTCACCTCATGACCCAAAATATTTATAAAAATATTCCACAACTTTTCCTGTCCTACAGAGAACCATACTTTGGCAAGGAAAAATATCAACATAAGAAATTTGAAACATTTTCTGATAAAGATAAGCTCCTCTTAGAAGGTGAACACACCCTTTACCTTCAAACCAACTCAGACCGGACTTATTTAAGCACATTTGGGCACTAAAAGTAAACTGCAATTGACAAATGATCTGAAAGCATTAGCTGCAGAAACCATACACAATATCAGGATTGCACATTTGGAGGAAATTTGGCATCATATACACAATGACAACAATCTAAGCAGACATGTATACAGGTCTGGTATTTTCCACACGACACAATATCATATTAAAAATATCCAACCTAGCAAGAAAATGAGGATTCCAATTTGGTGATAGAGTTCTGGTGTTAAAAGTTTATGGGAATTCAAGTTTTTATGCTCAGTTACTTGCATACAAGCCTCTCTTTAGTACAGACCTCTCTTGCATAAATAAACGTATAATTTCCAAAAAAAACGAACTTTCACTAGTTGAGATATAACCAAATCTAAACTTCCACCATTTACAAGCACATTAACTCATCAACTCTCCATTGAATTGGGATCTTTTTGGACTACCAATATACCATATTCTTTCATTGCTATGAATATCAAAATGATACAATAAACATTCATGTTGCCATCTCAATATAGAAACAAAACCAAACAAAATTGCCCATCCCTGCTGCTGATCTAGGTAATATACAAAACATGAAACAAAAATCACCACATGGTAATGACTTCGTAGATGGAGAGCAAATATTCAGCATAAAGGTTGGAAGAACAAACGATGGCACTCTCAGCAAAAAAAGAGAAGAAACTGTCACTGGCATCTTCACATGAGTTTGAACAGGACTCACACGCTCATTCTAGCTCTAGTGTAGATGGTGGGACAGGTGATGCTGGGAGGGGGCCTCATCCACGCGTCCGGCTCTTTTTTCGTCTTGTTTTCTTGACTTTCTTTTCTGGTCCCGTTATCTCAACTGTCTTCTGCCTGAGGATCACAACAATTAACGAAATGTTTGTTTCAGCACAAATATTCAAGGCAGCAGACCACATAGGGCACTGTAGTCTATGTGAAAAGACCTCTTACACAATCAGGAAAAGCAGCAGTCAAACAACAAAATCGCCATCTCTTCAGAATATGGAAAATCATAAATAAATAGAAGATAGAAGAAAAAACTCATAACGGGATCTCTCAAAGAATAGGAAAAGAAATAACTTTGCCTAATATCAAAAAAAAAAAAATGGGATAGCTCAAAAAGACATGACTCGCTCTGGATTCTTAAGATAAATCTAACAGCTAATTGGAGTCATTTCCCAAACATTCATGCATACACATTATATGAGCATATTCACCAGGAAACATGCTGCACTCTGGCTCAATAGGATATCTAGTCAAAGAGCATTCAAAAATGAAGTACACTAACCGCTTCAGGAACGTTATTTGTTCATTGGGCTAAGTTTAATTCATCATATACTGTGAAGTCAAACCCAAAAAGAAAAAAGAAAAGGAGAGATATGGAAATGAAGCAAATATTTTCAAATGCAATAATACTTGCACTGTATCACCTCATCACATTTCAACCAGACACCAGAGCAATTGAACAGCAACACGATGGACTAATTCCATCTCAAGCTGATGAATGTTCCAGAAATTGACACAAATTCCACCTTCCAAGTAACTTTTAGATTGCCCCAAATTGTGATACTGAGGTCTACCAATGCAACAGTGCTGTTTGTTTGTAAAATTTTTCAACTTTCCAATTTTGAAGAATTTAGGTGCATGCTAGGAATCTAATTTAAGCAGTGCAGTAAAGTGGGATATAGAAGTCTATAGATTGAGCTGTTTATGATAAGAGGCACAATACAAAATCTTTTATTGCATTTGCTTATATTTCAAGAGACATGGGCAATATGCCAGTCATCATTGGTTGATGCATGTTACCAGTAGTGATACATGTCTTAGCAATGGTAGTTAAGTGTATTACCAGTGGTTGATACGTGTCCTAAGTTATTACATAGGCACTTGCAAGCATCAAAGGAGAAGTTGGGAGCAAGGATAATAAGCTGTAAATGTAGTCAAAATATGCTAAAACCAAAATGAGAATTTCTTTTCATCTTTGGGCACAGCTTATATATCAGAAAACAAAGAACTTGGACACACCAGAAAGAAAGAAAATATAAAAGTTGTACACAAAAATAAATAAATATAAAACTTTCAGGCCTGAAATACCAGATTCAAGGATTTCTTACGGATTCAAAATCTTCAAAGCATTATGCACTGCATGAATAACCATTTTCTTCACCTGTTTCAAGTACAGCAGAAATCAGAAACCCGTATATCTAAAAGGGTACAGTTAAATACTTGGAAAATAAAAAATTTCACAAAGTAGAGAACTAAAACAAATAACGTCAAATCCTAGTTATTGGTACTGCAGTACATGTATTGCAATTAATCCCCTGGATTAGAATTACATTGATGCACACCAGAATTGATCATATACTTTCCTTACAAGAACAGTGATCTTGAAAGAGTGATTCTCCTATGAAGCTGTACAAGTAGTTTAAGTACTATAGTACAAGACTCCAACCCATAATGGCATATAAGGCAAACAAGAAGGCATGCAACTTGATTATCGTAGCATCAGCAGAGGTGGTAATGAAGAGTTAAAGGTAGTTTCATGGTCCAAACAGGCAAAATGATGGTCATGCCCGCATGGAAATGATGCTGGTGGTTCCAACAAAACATGCTGCGGTTGGTGCAGTGATGTCCAAAAGCTGGTAGCAGCTAAGGTGTAAGGATTGTAATTAACAATGTGATAACCGCTTTTACTAAAATTATAGAACACTATAAATTGAATGTGAAAAAAATATGTAGAGAGAAACAAAAAGAAAGCTTGAGTATAATGCTATGAATAGGAAGCAGACATCAACATTTCCTATCAAAGACATCACTGGCAACACAAGGACAAAGAGTTGATGACATATTATAGAAAGAAATTAGACAAAGTACCTCCAATTTGTCTTCTTTAGCCCTATGATTTTGGGGAAGCGTGCGAAATTCTTCAGTCAATCGAACGCACTCACCAACATTTTCAGGTGAGACAAAATCAACTGCAACCTTTATACATGACTGTTGAAATAATAACAGAAACAAAAAACCAGTAAATTGATCTGATCAATATATCTCAATTCATATTATTAAAAATAAATAAAAAAGAAAGAAAGGAAACAAATATCAAACCCACAAGTAGACACTAGCAACGAAACAGGCTTTCTAAGGTATCCGTCATCCAAAACAACAATTTTTAGTATCTTTAGTTAAGATAGAAACTCATTTAGAGCAACCAAAATTTCAACATTTAGAGCAATAAAAAATTGAAATTCAATTCTCAACCTTTTCATTTTGTTAGAGAATATGTTTATAAACAGAAAAATCATCCATTGAGCAATCAAACATCATGTCCAGCTAGTTCTTTAAAAGTATTTGTAATCAATAATGACAATTCACAGCAGTTATTAAGGTTAAATGGTTCAAAATATTAGGATTAAAATACCATAATCCCATTTTTCAAAAGCGACAATAAACGAATGCAAAAAATTAAAGCACAAAAACATACTAGATTTATAGCAGTTCACTTTCAATATGAGAGTTACATCCACTTGCAAGCACTACAAATTTTCACTATGATGAAAAAGAGAAATTACAAGAAAATCACAAATGCCTCGCTCCCTAGGTTTCTCTCCGCGTTTTTCTATCTCTCTCAATTACATACACAAATTCACCAAGTCGACTACCTTAAATACAACAAAATTAGGGTAACCAAATTACATGTGTAAAATCTCCAAAATACCCCAACATAAAATACCCTTACAAAATTTTGTGCAATCCACATGTTGTTTCTACATAGGATCAATCTACATTAGGACAAACATTGTCAAGATAATAATTAGACTTTACACATCTTAATACAAAATACCAACTATTCCACTTTTTAAGATTAGAATCAACAAAAAGAACCAATGTTTGGGTGGGCTTCATGCAACCAAACCAATGTCTAATGCCATTCGGTATTTTGTTCCTAACACAAGGAACTAAGACTTGCCCATTGTAAAATTACAACATCATGATTTTAAATGAAAGAAAAACCATCAAAAAATATGTACCAAGTGTTCAACACATCAGCCAAGTGTTGTCATCATATAAAGTAAAATTTTTTATTTTTGCAAATATAGTCTTGTTCATAAAATAGTGTAGAATGGGTCCAAAAGTTTTCTAGAAGTGTTAATGAATGTCTCTAATCCCACTTAACAAAGGTCATTGATGGAATTACATGTGCTATTTAGTGGAAAAACATGTCGTATATCCGAAACTCATCAAGGCATCTTGGCCTTTAATTATGATATAAAATATTAAACTATTTTTTTCTTGTATCAGAAATGGAGAAATATTATTGATGAGGAACAAAAGAACACAAGCAAAGATGAGACATATTTCATGGGGAGAGAGAACTAGAAAGCTAATACCGACCCACCAAAAGACCAGCCACCAACTAAAACCAAGCACATGAAACGGGGGCATAAAGATTGCCCTCCAATCCAAAGATGTGAAAATTATGCAAATTTCCTTGCCAAGGAAGCTCAAAAAGATATATCTTGGTTACCCTTAAAAACTTGGAATTCCTACCAAATAGTGGCAAGCATTACAAACAAATACTTCGCATGTTACCCTATCAAAACCTTAAAAAGAAATTACCACCATGTCTTGTGTCTCTTTCAGAACCACCCACTTTTAATTACCAAAGATCCCTTCCTGCAGGGTACTTTAGCAAATATGGTCCATAGGCTTGTCATTGTCCCAACCAAGGATGCATCTGTCAAAACTCATAGCAATATAAGGTCTCCTACTAAGAGCACATCATCATAATTCACTTTCTTGTGACCAGCTATCCAAATGAACTTAGCTAGTAAAAAAAGGGATGGAATCACCTTTTAAGAAAAGAAAAGGAATTACTTAAAAGAAAACAAGAACCTATTATGTCCAAAGACCAATCTCATCCAAAAAGAGCAAGGGTGGGGGAATGACAAGGAGGATCTCATAATATCATTAACCACTATGGCTTTTTCACAAATCAAGGAGCTAAAAATGGGAGTTCTTACAAGCAAAAAGGATTTGATAGGTGGGTGTCTAATTTTACCATAATTGTAAAAGGCACGCTTACAGAATGGCTAAGCCCAAGGCTCAACCACTTGTTAGTTATAAGGTCTTCCTTGTCAAGGCATACACCTTGCTAGAAAGGCATGACCCTTCGATTTTGTTTTCTTTCTAAACATTTTTATTTTTAAATTTTCTAATTGTGTATTGAAATTTGTGCAATTTCATTATTATTTTGTTAAGTGCTTTTAAATATTTGGAATCTTGAACTTTTTGTATAGTTTGACGATATGTCCTTCGTTCCTAGAGTAATTACAAAGTACCCATACATAAACCAAAAGCAAAAATGAGTTCTTTCCTTCTCTACAAGGACATGTCCACAACAGGGCTAAAATGAAATTGTCTAAGAGAGTTACAGTAGTTTGAACACAAACACAAGAGGATTTACCTAGCATATGCAAAGCATTAGCTACTATCTCAAAATGGTGTAGCCCTTCGTTTAACCTTAGTTATGGTAGAAAGAAAACCAAGCCACTGGAGAAGTCAATATAATGGTTTGAATCACTTGCATATTCATCCATCCTTTACTTCCCAAAATCATTTTTTTTATAAGTACACAAATAATATAATAATAAAAATAAAAATAGAAAAGATTGAAACTCACTAACATACACTCGAAGTATACAAAGGAAACCAACTGTAAAGAGAGAGGGAAAAGAAGAGCAAAGAACAAAACCACTTGCCCACAACTACTTAGCTCCTAACCAATGTACAAAATCGATTAAAGACAAAGGAAATCCTTCTACATGAGTCCTAACAAGGTCCAATAAGGAAAACAAAAGAGTAGACTTAAGTGTTTGATTCAAAGTTTCTACATCTTCAAAAGTCCTCAGATTTCTTTCAAACTAAATGAACAAAAAAAGTCACAAAGGGGCAATTAGCCAAGCTTTCTTCCATTTTTTTCCAACTTGTGCCCCACTCTAACTTAGCAATGTCAATCTAACCAAAGAATGCATCACCCACTACAACCCAAATAATGAGAAAGTCAATTTTCACAAATAACCAATTGTGACACCATGAAGAAGCAAATGGTTGATGGACTCCTCTATTTTACACAAAAAACATTTATTTACTAGAGCAGTCCCCCTTCTTTTCAATCGTAAGTTCCAAACCAAATCTTCCCAAAATCAATTTTAGTCTTTTCTATAATGAATTGTGCACATAATAACTCAAATTTGTTTCTAAGATTATGCCCTTTGGGATTACCCTTTTGGACTTTCTATTTACCTAAAAGTTCCACATCAAAGTTGTGTTTTCATTTCATAAATAATCTTATTTAATTAATAGTTTATTTTGTATAGATAAATAAGAATAAATAAAATATATAGCATCACCTTGAAAGAGGTGAACCCTATCATCAAGAAAGAATAAAAGAAAAAGGAAAAAAACAAATGAAGGCGAAGAATAGGAAAACAAGTTTAGTCCAAACATTATGCTCTCTCAAAACACAAGAAAAAACAAGTTGCACTAATAGTTTTAAAAAATGCACTTAAAACGTGCCTATGCCCAAGGCACAACCACTCTTTAGAGCACCTCACCTATTGAGGCATACGCCTTGTTAGAGAAGCATGTTTGGCCTACTTTACTTTTCCTTTTTAAACACTTCATATTCTTAAAATTTTCAATTGGATATTGAAATTTCTATGGTTTTTTTACTACTTTGTTGAATGCTTTTTTAAATTTCTTGAAATCTTAAATTTTTTATTGATTGGATTAGATTTTAGATCATATTTTATAAAATTGATGTGCATTATAAAGCACTTTTCACTTCTCTCAGGCAAGTGTCCAGTGTTGCACCTTGCTCCTAAGGTGTAAGAGACTTTTGCTTCTTAGGTGCTCCTTGCACCTTTTAAAAATCTGGTTTCACTTTCACAATAGAATAAGTAAACCATAAAAATGAAGTTGTTGATAAGAAAGAACATCAACCCTTTTATCCTTTGAAGATCCTCCTATTGTTTTGCTCCCTTCAAATACCCAATTTCAAACTTAGAAGTGTTAACCTTCACTTTCCTTTACCTCTTTTGAATGCCACTATCATGTCAACAATAAAAAGCTTCTTTCAAAGAAAAGGTTAACAACTCACATGATAAAAAACAAAAATAATAAGCCAAAAAAGAGATGATTCCCCTCAACCTATCAACACATGCAACAACATTAATTCCCCAAAGTCCTATCCCTCCTAAATTCATCTATGATGAGAATCTTCTCCGGTTGGGTATACATAATATATATATATATATATAGTGAATTCAATACTTACAAGAATATCATTTAAAAGAAAGCTCCAGATATCTTACAAAAACAGTTATTTGCAATATGGCCTATGTGAACAAAGCCACCATGAACCACCAAATTCATAGATAGTAGTGGGTTCTACACTTCCAAGCAGACTGGCCAACTAATGTAGCAAGAAAGAGATGTCTTCTACTTGGAAAGTAATAATTAAGCCTCAAAATTGTCATGATACTCTAAGAGACCCTCAAAATCATTCTTAGTTAACTAGTTTCTCATTATGCTACCAGCAAGTATGTTAGTCTTGGGCTTGACTCTGCTTGGATTAACAAATTGATTGCTAGTCCACCAGCTATAGAGAGCATTATAATAGCTTTTAATCCTCTCTCTCCCAGCTGCAATGTACAGACTAAGGGAAATTATGATAAGCATGGTAAGGCATATGGATCACCCACGCAACAGGGAACACCACATAAACTTTTAAAGGGTCAAGCCTAGTCAACAACGCCTCTGACGAGTTTAGACAATGGTGGGACCCCACATCATGCACCCTAGAGCTGAACTACTAAAGATAAGTTTCTCCTGTGCCAGGAATTTCTCTAATACATCTAGATGCATGTTCTACGTGCCCCTGAACACGTCTATCATTTTACAATAGCTCACAAGCAACCCACAGAGTTCAACCTGCTGAAGAATTCTGTTTCTCTCACCACAAACATTGGAAAATCCTTCACCAATTCAACACTTTCCAATTCCAATTTGAACTAGCTAAAGCTTGACCAAACTTTAATACGATGAACTTGAATAGAAAATACTCAGCTTGGTCCCATGCAAAAACTTCCTTGGGCACTGTTATATCCTGCAATAAATAGAAACATCCTCCACTCCAATATAGGTTTCAAGTTGAAGAATTTGCCATCCACTTCTAGTCCAAAGCTCAAGAAACACCACAGACTACTGAGTATCACAAATTTGATCTGGACTCAATTGTTTGAATACAAACCTTCTTAAGGTAAAAGCATCCAAACAAAAATGATATAGCATCCGTATCTAGATGCTATGGATTCACATAAGTGGAAATTTGTGCTTGTGCATGTATGCATGAGCATTCAAACAAAATTGATATAGTATCTGCATCTAGATGCTATGGTTCACATAAGTAGAAATTTGTGCTTGTGCATGTGTGCATGAGAATGGATTGCAAGAGAGAAATTTAAAGTTAAACAATTTCCCCTTAGCTACTAGTTCCAACCTCAAGATATTCCACAAGCCATTTTATCAAGTATTAGAGATTTCAATGGTCTCAATTGTTACAAAGCCATAAACATCCAAACAGCCTGATAAAACATGTGGATTCAGATGCCAAGAGAGCCACATTCATGTGCACCATCAAGTTGATGTATGTTGTGGCCATTGAAACCTAGGAAAAAGCGTATGAGAGATGAAAAGTTCAATTCTGTGATGTCATAAATACTAAGCAAGCAATTTGAATAATTCACAATCAAAGTTCAAGACTAGTCCATTAGTACAAGAGACACATGTAGTTGTGATAGCAAATATCATCATCCCTAGATGCCAAAAATCATCATTGCAATTTGGCAA
Source organism: Vitis riparia (assembly GCF_004353265.1). NCBI lineage: Eukaryota > Viridiplantae > Streptophyta > Magnoliopsida > Vitales > Vitaceae > Vitis > Vitis riparia. The sequence continues at coordinate 3,661,428 of NC_048440.1, forward strand.
ATCCCTAAAGACCAACAATTATCATTGTTTCTTTAAGTCTATAATAATCTGCCTCTTCAATTTTCTTAATTATATAATTTGATTTATACCGCTCCAGTTTCCTTAATTATATGATGTGATTTATGTTTTAGTTGGGAAACCTAATATGCATCACAGAACAGTTTTAAGGGAAAGGGAATGTGAACAGAATAACATCAGTCATAAAAAATGAAAAATCCTCAAAATTTTATTTTTACCTTTAAATTTCTAACTTGATGAGGACAACCAGCAGGAATGAATACTGCATCTCCGAGATTTTGGACAAAAGTCCATGGTTCAATTCCTGCATAACAGCAAACAAGGAGTACAACCATAAGAAAGACGGTATTAAATGCAACAAACCAAAATGTAATATTATATACAGACCATATTCATCCTTGAGCTTCCTTTTGTGCTCAAGAGTCAAGTAAAAGGTTTGGTCATGAATAGGGTGAACAACCTGTAGCAAAAAGAAAACAAGAATTGTAAAAACTTACATCTATATATGATCAGGGGAGTACATATATCAGATTCCAGCATGATAAAATAATATATAAGAACACATGGCACTCAAGCATGCATGTGGCATCCAGCATCCTTATTCTTTTGTTTGGGACATGAGCTGAATCTATGATCTACAAGGTTCATCAGTCATTTATCTTTAGGATTTTAATAAACAGAATACCATTTCTTCAATATCAGTTTCCAGTTCTTTATTCTACTACTCCATTCAAAAGGATGTTTGATGTCTTAAATGAATCAAACAATGAAATAGAGTCAATCAGTAGTGCCCTGCAGAATCCCATTATTATGATATAAAACGACATAGTAGATTGGACTATTTAAGCCCACATGCATAAATAGAATAAAAAGATAATACCCAAAGCAAAGAACCACACAAGAAGTAATCATTATTGTAATTAGATGTTGGAATTGAAATAGCAAGTGATCATAGAATTCATCAGGCGAGCTATTACCTGCTGCAGTGGAAAACAATGTATGTGCCTGAATTGCCTAAAGTGCTTCTTAAGATATTCCTGCAGCTTAGGAACATCTTGTCGACGGAAAATGTCCCAAAGAGCACCTCCCTCTGCAGGTTTCTCCCCTGCCAACCTATTTCCTGAAATTGCAGAAGGTCCACTAATCTTCTTACTTCCATCTTGACCCACTTCTGCTTCTTCATTCTTTTCAGAACCTCCTGATATACTTTGGGGACCACTGGATGGTGACGGTTGCTTCTCCTCAACATCTTGGTTTTTTGTCTGACTATCTTCCAGATGCTCCTCCTGATCTTGAGCACTATGCTGTGCTTTCAACTTTTCTATTTCAGCCAGATTATCAGATGGAAGGGTTGCCTCAGCAGTATGAGTTAAAACATTAACCTGAAACAACCAATTAGGATCTGAGATCAAAGAAAAGGTATGCAACACTTCATGAAACTAGGCAAAATTAAGTCCCTATATGCATCCAATGAAAGAGGATAGAAACATAAACACTTGTTAAAAAACGAAGGGAGCAACACCAGATGTAGCGTTTTCATCCATTATTTTCCGTTAACATTTGTTACTTTTTAATGATCTTGTAATTGATTCTAAATAATTAATCAAATACTAGTGGTGAAAAACAAGAATAGTTATAGCAGTAGATAGCATAAAAAATAAAAAAATAAAAAAAATTGCCGTTATTCCCACTCTTACATACCTGCATACCAAAGCAGTCGAGAGAACTATTATGATGGCAGCTTGGCAGCTATTTTATATAAAGAGTGAAACAATTCTATCCTGAAGAAGGCCTACCCCATCTTATTTTGGTTTTAACTTGAGCTAGGTGCCCCTGAGACAAGCATGGATTTGCATATGACTACTATATTTGCAGCTTTACATTCTATAACAAAAATATCTGGCAGGTTGAATAATGATGAGGCTATATGAAATAAAGTTAGATGGCCACTGTGCATATTAAGAAGGAAAGAAAATGATTGTGCAAAGATGCACTGTGTTTGGGCCTGTAAAATACTTCCAGCCGGTGCTTGTCAGCCCAGCTGAGTGAGGCCTCATCAACTTCATCTTTTAGCTGATGGGACAAGGGGAAGAAGAGATGGTTCTTTGCAATCATTACTTCCTAACAGAAATCCTCGAGTAGTGAATGCTGAACAGAATGGGCAACAACAATGAATTTAAAAAACACAGGAATAAGAAAAGAAACTAAGCATACTGCATCAGACATATCACAATGAAGCTTTGTTACAGAGTCTCCACGACCCAGCTCCTGAGCAACTCCATATGCTATATATGTCTTGGGCCCCAAGTCTGGCTGTAGACTCCCTTTTGGCAATTTGACAGCAAGATTGAGAATGCCATCAAATGGATGTGTATAATCCTTAAACGGAAGGCAGCTAACAAATTCAGCATGATGGCGCGGTAAGCGCTCCTTGAATAAAGTAGAGGGTGGCCAGTCTTTCAATTTAAGTATCTGAGGCCACTTATAACTATCAAACCGACCAGCCGAATATCCTTTAAAAAATTGATGAATATTAACTGCTACCTGCATTTTTTACAATATAAGATCATTAATTGAACTTGTTATATAAATTATAGAAAATTGACAACCACATTTAAATATCTACTGGATCCAAGACAGATTTTACGAGAAGAATATAATTGTTTGAAAGTAGTAATAATAAAGAACAATAAACAGTGTAAAATAAGCCAAATCACAGGTTAGGTGTACATCCAAGCGACTAACTTATAGATGCCCATCCCTGAAGAACAATTTTTAGTGATTTACAAAAGTTAGTAATCCCATGTTAAGTAATAAAACGAAAGATCCTTAGCAAATGAAGATTGAGAATGGTTAAGAACCAAATCTGGAATTAAATGAATATTGATTAGAGAAGCAAACATAGAACAACTAAATAGTAATGAATCACTCTGGTTGGAGACCGACTGGAAAGACAAAAGATAGGAGGCACCTCACACCAATCCAAGCAATCCATGGCTGTCACTTCCAAATGTTGAGCATGATTGGTATTTGTAATCTGACGAAATGCACGCCACATGACCATTGGCTCCCAACTCAGACCAGATGTATTTTCAAGTACATCTCTTACAATTATTGGCTCGCCTCTGAGCCAATGCCACTGGAAATGCTTTAAATCCTCATCCTGAATATCAGTGGCTTTTGGGCAGTACAAATAGTTATCACTGGAATCATCTCGGGAAGCTCCTTTTCTTAACTTACTGTTGTCAGTGTCATTGTCATCCGCAAAGTTCAAACACGAGCAACACTGTTGAGGGTTTCCAGAAATATCCATAAGTTTGTTACTGCTTGCTATTTCTTCCGCTTCCATTATCAAACCCAAAACAAAATTTTCCTCTAACATACATCTCAATTCTAGTAGTCCCTGCCCACAACCACCCAAGTTCTTTGGAGGGCAAGGGATGCTACCATTTTTATTTGCTTCCCACCCAGACATTGACTTAGCATGATCCTTAGCATTAGCAGGAAAATTCAATTTTCTCTTTCTCCTTGAAGACTCAGGAAATCTAGACTTATCACCATGCAAGTAGCCTAGTCCTGGGGAGTCAACATGCACAATCACTTCCTCCTCACCTCCCTGCAGGTGGCCATCACGAATCTCCCGGCAGCAAATAAGGCAGAGGTCATAAGAACAGTTGGGACAGCTTCTGTGGAAGTCAACAATAGAAGTTCTACAGTTGTCACTGCAAGAAAATATAAAAAATGTTAAAAAAAATGGAACACTAGATTCTTGAAGAGTAAAGCAATTGCTGAGGGGACAAGTTATTCCTGGAAAAGGCCTTACCAGTATGCACGCTCATTCTTGTTGCAAACTACACGCTGTATCTTTAGCTCTGATGGAGATAATCCTACCACAAGGAACACCAATCAGTATCTAGAAAACAAAAATTAATAACTGCATGTAAATTGTATAAGAAGGAAGCTAAAATAGAAAGAACAGATGAAGATGCCCAGTATAGTTATTGACCAACTAACTTGCAGAAAGAAGAGAAGAAAGCCCCACTTATATAGTGACTTCCAAATGGCATGGGCAAATCCATTATGTATCTAACAGAGCTTGCATTTTACATTTTTATCACAAGTAAATGGGTTGCAAAACAGAAGTTGCATCCCAAGCAAATTCTAAATCCCACCTGCCATAAGGCCCATAAGGAAAAGTACCTTGTATCTTAGCCTCAATCTCCTTCTCAAGCATCTGTTCTTGATTAAATTGTTTCAAAAACGGGACAACTGCTTGTAGCAAATACCTAGAGTGCTTAAATTTCTCCTCATCACTGAGCTTCATTTTCAAATAGTCCAGTTCAGCCATTTTCTACAGCGAAGCACACAGAATAAATCAGAATTCCATGACTAAGGCATCTTGTACATACCCTCAAATAGAAAAACTTACTTTAAGGGATCCATCACATCTTAAGCATGCTTTGCAATTGCAGTTCCCACTACAAAACGGGCAAGACTCAGCAATTGCCTCCTCTGACATGTGAGGATACCTACAGAGCAGAGTAGGACAAGGTAAAAGAAATAATTGATTGGGTTACTTTACTCGAATGAAGGCACAAAAATGAAAAACGTAAGCAGTCCAAATGCTATCTTTATAGATGAGATATAACTACAGATGAAATTGAATTAACTAAACAGGGATTGTACTTACCAGAAGCAAATATTAATAGAAATCCAACTATAGCCTAAAACCCAGCAGAGTAAAGCTAAAAAAAATCAAAATGAAACAAAATTAAGCATTTCCAGAAGTAATCCGAACAACTTACCAAGTTTCTAAGCAGGGGATACAAAATCGCTTCCTCTTGCATTTTCGGCAGCGGACAACTCTTCCTTTGTCATTTCTCTGACATTGATGGCACATTAAAGACACCTCTTCAATCCACTGTTGAATCCAAAATCAGAAACAAAGCCACATATCAAAAACATAAACTAGTAAAGAACAATTAGGTAAATTGGGGCAATAGAAGAGCCTTACTTTTGGATCCATCTTCTCCTTACGTGAAAGTTGTTGAGGTACTGAAGACTGAGCTTTGGGAGCCCTCAGGCAATAACCATCACTCATCAAGCTCCTTTCTGAGGGCTCTTTCTCCTTCTCATCATCCAACTTCCCCAATGCTTCATCTTTTGACTTCTTTCTCTTCTGTGTGATTGTCCTTGGCTCAGTCTCGTTCTTGGAAGAGTTTTCTTCACCATTTTCATTTCCAAAATCCTCAGTTTTCATATCATTCTTAGGAACCGCAGGCCCTTTTGTACTCTTTTTCCCTCTCTTCTTCTTAGGTCCTCTTCGAGTCATCTCATCACCATCTTCAGTGTCTAAATCATCACTTTCTTCACCTTTCACTGCCATTGAATCCTTGTCTCCAAAATCTTCCTTCTTTGTTCTAGTTCTTCCCCGTTGCCTCTTCACAGAAGGTTGTTTATCTTCATCACCAATGCCACCCATTTTCCTACCTTTTTTCACCTTTTTTTTACCTCTCTTCTTTACCGCAACTCCATCATCTGAAACCCCACTTTCTACGTTTTCTTCACCATCTTCTTCATCTTTCTCAATCTGGAGATCATAATTTCCCACTAATTTCACTTCTTTTCTTGGCCTTAGGCTACACCTCCTTGAGGTAACACCTCCATTTTCATCAACACCCCTCTCTATCCCATTCTCGTTTTGCTCAATCTCCTGCAATATCACACTTTTTGGTTTTCGGCCGCGCCTCCTCACCAAGACTCCAACATTTTCAGAACTATTAGTTTCTTTGCCTTTCTCACCTCCTTCTCCACTTTTCTCCATCAAAACATCCTCAATTTCCACTTGTTTTAAATCTTCTTGAGCTTCTGAACTTTCATTCCCACTACCACTTTTGCCTTTCTCATCTTTTTCTCTACTTTTCTCCGCCAGCAAATCCTCATAATCCCCAGATTTCACATCTTCTCCAGCTTTTTCACTTCCTTCGTCTTCACGACCACAGTTTTGAAGGCCTTCCCCACCATTTGCTCCCTCCGCAATCTGCATATCCTGATTTTCTCCCGATTCTACATCTTCTCCAGCTTTTCCACCTCCTTCATCTCCAGAACCACCACTTCCCACGCCTTTCTCGCCATTTTCGCCGCCCTTCTCCGCCGCCAAATCCACATTCTCCCCAATTTTCACATCCTTCTTAGACCGACCGCGCTTCCTCGTCGGACCTCCTCCACCTTCAGAACAACCACCAACACCACTTCCTTTCCCTTTCCTCTTCACTTCCGCCTTCTTCCCCGGCTTCCGCCCACGCCTCTTCTTCGGCACAACTCCTCCGTCTTCTTCCACCCTCAGAACCTCCTCTTCTCCTCCGCCATTCTCCGGTGCTTCCTCCGACCTCGGAGGCTTCCTCTCACTCCCTCCATCCGGCGAACCAGAGCTTCCGTCGTCCCCCATTACGCTTTCCCCCCGGCAAATCAGGATTCCGTCCACACCAGATTAAAAAAAAAAAGGAAAAAAAATCAAAATACTAGAGAGAAGAATCTGACATAAAAACTTCTACAAACACACTAAGAGAGAGATGTAGTACGGAAATAACAACACAAAAGCGCATGTGAGAGAAGAAGACAGAGTTTCTAGAAAAGAACTGTTGAAAAGTAGAACTAAATGAGAGCTGCTTTTGAAGAATCTAAAGAGGATGCCTTTTTTCACACGGCTAAGAGCTGCTTTCGGAAACTGAGGGTACAAATTTGAAACGTCCCCGCCAATAACAAAGAGGAGGGAATACTGTATGGATTTTGGGTACAAAAGGTGATGGGCCGTCTGATTCTGTGGGTTGCTGTTTTCTATGCCACGCTCCCACGCGCGTGAGGTTTCCTCTTCTTTGCTGTGCAGAGAGTCGGACTTGACGGACAAGATAAAGATTTGGAGCGCAGGGTTGAGAAAACTTGCGGACTATATGAGTAATATAGGAATTGTTATAGAAGAATCCCAACTAAATGAGTAGTATAGGAATGTGCTTTAGAATTTATTTTTTTTACATATTTAATAATATAATATTTTCTTTTATAAAAGCATTGAATTGAAAATCCTTGTAATTGCCAATGAGTTCATTTCTATTTTAATATGTAGTATATAAATATCATCCTTTTTTAAAAATAATTAATGAATTATTTTGGACAACCGGTGTTTGAGAAAATTTTTCATTCCAAAAATAAAAATAATGAATTTGTATAAATTTTTATCATTAAAAAATTGTTTAACATCCAAATTAAAAAATTGTTTAACATCCAAGTATTGATTTTAGGGATATTTATGTATTTTAAAATTAAAAAATACCTACCTTAAATATTTATGTATTTAAAAAAAAAAAAGTGTTTTATCCCTTTAATTGTCCACTATATTTATCTCGTTATGGTTTCTTCGTTATCAAATACTGAAAAGAGATAATAAAGAGAAAAAAAAGAGGTTTATTAAAATAAGTGTTATATAAACAAGATAACAATGTGAGATAAGGTTAAGAAATATGTTTCTATTAAAAATGTTTATAAGTTTGAATTTCTATTGAATAAATTAATAAGTTATCCTAATTATGGTTTTCCATAGACCATGATTTCAACCTTAGAATGCTCTAAAGTTATGTGTAGGAAAGACAAAGACCATGATTTCAACATTAGAATGCTCTGAAGTTATTTGTAGGAAAGAAACAAATAAATGAAGATTAACAAATAAAGAAATATAATGTAAAAATATTAAGAAAGAAAATAAAAGTAATTGTGATTATTTTTAATGATAGAAAAAAACAATTTAATTATTTTTTGTGGTGAATTAATTGATATCTTGACCAATAAATATAGTGGTATAAAAGTATAGTGACTTAGCACATTTCTAGGACGAAAATTTTATAAGGAGGAAAGAATGTAACATCCTAAATTTATTTTAGGATTATGTAGAGAAGATGAGTGAGATGTATTTTTTTATTCCTTCAACTGTCTGTGTTATCAAGTATTGAAAAGACATAGAGAGAAGAAAAAAAAGTCTTCGGATATATATATATATTTTTTTGAAGAGTAAAAGAAAGAAATTGTAGTATTTGTTTCATTCTATAATTAAAAGGTGTAGATTAATTCTTTCCAAAATTTAAGTGACTTTATCAAGGTAAGGATCAATAATGAAGTAAGTTATTTTATAATTTTTTTATCTACTTTTCATATGTTTTTTTTAAGTATCAAAATGTTTGAATTCTCTAAAGTTGATCTAGGAATATTTTTCTAAAATATGTTTTGATTTGTTTATTAGTTTATTAAATAAATTGGGAATATCATATTATTTGTTTATTATTCCGTAAGTGAATTTAGTCTTTTAATTTATTATCGCTTAGTGCAAATCCTAGTATTCGATCACAGTGTTATTATAGGCAAAACAAAGTAAAATGTTTGTATATGAAATTTTTTTAACTATGAATTGATTATTTGAAATGTATTATGATATTTTATATTTATTTGAAAGAAAGTAAATTAGATTATTAAAAAAAAAAAAAAAAAGCTTTCTTGTTAATTGATTTTTATAAAGAATAAATAAATCTTCGTTTTTTTTTTTTACTTGTCCTCATAAATTATGAATCAATTTCCAAAATACAGCTCTTTATATTCACATTAGCTTCGTCTTTTGTAAAAAATGATTGGGTACAAATTTATAAATTATATTTATATTAAAATCATCTTTTAAAAGGCCGATATTATCTTACAACAAAATCATCATTCTTAGATACTAAAATATTCTTTTAAAAAGACCATTTCTATATATAAAACCATTTTACAAAAACATGATTTTAAAATTTTAAAAAATGATTTGTGGTGTTTCTTGTTAAAACATTTTATAAGTAATTTTTTAAAAAATACTTAAAACAAAAACATTTTCATTGAAACACTTTTTTTTTTTTTTCTTCTTTCAAAAACACTTTTAAAGGAAACATTTTTTTTTTCTTTTTTGAATTTGTACGAGTTTTTGAAATGACTTCTTTTTCTTCTTCATAATTGTTTTCACTGAAATTCAAGGACTATGGATTCAAGACTTGGTCAAATGATTGGAATCAATTTGGGAGCTTTGAAAAACCTTTTTCGGACCACTTCAAGGCACAAAATGCCCTGGAGGGTTGAAAAGGTGGACCATTTGTCCTAATCATCTGATCAACCAACTCCAGAATATCTAACGTTTTCTAACCGCTTTTTGGATCTCTCGTTTTTAAGAACTATCGGTCGAATTAGTCATACGCAAGGTTTGAAATTATTCCTTGCTTGACAAGGCATATATAAGAAAAGAAATGTCTGAATTTAATTAATTATAAAAACACTTGGTAATATTTTGATCTTTTTAAAAAAATTTATGCAATTTCATTTTTAAAAGATTGAGAACAAATAATAATGTAATTTTTGTAGAACTTTTGTGATATCCCACATCATCTGATAGAAAAAAAAAAGTTTTTAATACTGTATAAATATGAATTTCTAAATCTTGTAAACATGACTCAAAGTAGATAATATTTATACGATTGGATGCAAGTCATTACAAATGGTATCAGAATCAATTATCGTTCCCGGTGTGGGGGTTTATTTAGCCTCGTGAAACATAACGAGGACGTTGTCTCTGTATGAGAGGTATTTATGACATCTCATATCAAATAATGAAAAAAGTTTTTGGCGCTATATAAGTATAGACTCCTTTTAATCTTATATTAGGTCTGCTATTCGGAGTGGATAATATTTATTCAATGTTCTCTTATTAATTTGACTAAGAATGAAACAAAAAAAATATTTCAATAAATTTTTTAAGTATAAAGAGTACAAATAAATAAAATGATTCTTATCGTGATTATTTTCTTCTATTGACCATCATTTTTCTATGGGATATACTAAAATTCCAAGGTACTAAAGCGACACTATGGAAAATTTTGATACTATAGAAAATTTAAAATCTGGACAACTAATTAATCTAAAACCATTAAATTAAGTTATAAAAATTTTCTTAATAGGGAATTTTCTTAATTAGGTAACATTTTCCTGGATAACATCATTTGATATTATAATAAAAAGTGCCTTTTTTTTTATTAAAAAAACATGTTTTTTTTATTTCATATCAAAATGTGTCTTTTGGGTAGTATATATATAAAAAAATATGATGTTGCTATCATATGATAACATATTTTACCCTTTTTAAAGCAGGGGTGTGACATGAGAAAACTCCACTTTATGACGAGACTCGTTTTTATTGTAAAAAATTGGAATTATCAATTATTTTAGTATTTTTTTTAAAAGAAAAATAAAATAAGAAAAAAATCTGTATGACTCCTTATTTAAAAAAGACATGTTTATAAAAAGCGAGTCTAAATTCAGGGTCAATCACATGTTAAGAGGTTTGGTGATAAATTGTAGCAATCCTCTAAACCCATATAGCGATGACCTCTACTAAATGAATGAAGGGAGGAATTGCAACAATTAATTAATTAATTATGGATATCAAGATTAAATATACAAATCAATATACATGAAAAATAATGATAAAAGAAGATTATAGGAATGTACAAGATAAATGACAAGAAAATCATGCAAATTAATTTATTAAATTGATAAAAAAAGAAGATTTTTTAAAAAATTAGATTTTCAAGAAATTTCAAAGGAGTTTATTAAAAATAATTTGGAATTAATGGTTTCAATTTGTTTATTTACAAAAAAAAAAAAAAACTCGATTTATTTTTAATAAGTGATTTAATTTAATTTTATTTGTATTCAAAGTTTATTTATGAGAAAGTTATTTACCCTATTGCTATTAAAAGAATTTATTAAAAATAATTTTTATTTTCTTTGTTAGGAAAAGAATGGATTCTTACCATTTTATTTGCAACAAAATTTCAATTTAAATTTTTATTTGAAGAACGAACTTTGAAATTTTAAATTTTGTTTAAAGGAAGAAATTTTGCATTTTTACAATCTTATCTAAGAAAGAATTTTACTTGACTTTCATTACGAAAATTATTTTCACAATTTTATGTAAAAAGATCCCAATTCAATTTCATTTATAGAAAGTCCATTTGTTTTTTTTTTTAAAAAAAGTCTCTTACAATTTTTATTTAAAAAGATGAATTTTAAAATTTTATTTTAAATAAGGAATTGTGTGGACCCCGTATTTCAGCTCATGCGTTTTCCACTCGATGGTGAGCTTGATTTTTATTTGAAAATAATTTTTATTTATAAAAAAAAATGACTTGGAGTCGCCACTTATTTTTGTTTTATTTTTAAAAGGGTAAATAAAATAAGAAAGAAAACCTTAAGCGTGATTCCTCATTTTGGAAAAGGTGGTCTGTGAGAAACCGGATCGGGCTCGAGGGTCAGGTTACTTATCGGGAAGGTATGGTAAAGACCGTAGCACCCCTCTAAGTCCCTAAAGTCAGGTCTCTACTAATAAAATGAAACTGACGTGACGATCAATAGGAAAATCAACGGATACTCAAATCGACCATGCACACATAGGAATCAAAACATGCATAGAGAATGACCGGAATGGGAAGGGATGCGTACCTAGGCCATGAACGAGCAATGCGCTATCATAAAAATGGAGTCAGTGTATAATAAAGAGCACAAAACATATCAAATGCGTCACCAAATAGAAATTAAAAACTGTTCGAGGGAAAACTGGATTTTTGAAATTTATTTCAAAATTGGAGTCTTAGAGATTATTTGAAAATTGGAGTTTTAGAGATTATTTGAAAATTGGATTTTTAGAAATTAAATATAAGAATGAGAATTTTAGAAATTAAATTTGAAAGGAATTGAAATTTCAGAGAACTAAATTTGAGAATCGGGATTTTGAAGAATTATTTAAAGACGGAATTTTAATAAACAAATAAATGAATAAATAAATGAATGAAATAATAATAATGATGAAATAATAAAGATTGGGTAAATAATTGCAAAAAATGGAATTTTAGAGATTGGAGATTTGAATTTAGAGATTGAAATTTTGAGAAATTATTTGGAGATGAGATTTTAAATATATGAATAAGTGAATAAATAAATGAACAAGATAATAATAATAAGGAAAATAATCATTAAACAGCTGAATGTGAATAATGGAATTTCTGAGATTGAAAATTAAATTTGGAAAAACGGAATTTTGAAAAATTGAACTTTAATTATTGGAATTTGTAAAATAAATGAATGGAATAATAATAATAATAATGAGAATAATATTTAAACAAATGAACGTGAATAGTAGAATTCTTGAGATTGAAAATTAAATTTGGAAGTCAGATTTTTGAAGAATTGAACCTTAATGATTTGAATTTTTAAAAGAAAGAAATAAATAAATATAGAATGATAATAATAATAACAAAAATAATGTTTAAACGAATGGACGTGAATAGTGGAATTTTTGAGATCGAAAATTAAATTCGAAAGTCAGATTTTTGAAGAATTGAACCTTAATGTTTGAATTTTTAAAAGGAATAAATAAATATGGAATAATAATAATAATAACAAAAATAATGTTTAAACGAATGAACGTGAATAGTGGAATTTTTGAGATTGAAAATTAAATTCGGAAGTCAGATTTTTAAAGAATTGAACTATAATAATTTGAATTTTTAAAAGAAATGAATAAATAAATAAATGAAATAATAATAATAATAACAAAAATAATATTTAAAACGAATGAACGTGAATAGTGGAATTTTGGAGATTGAAAATTTGAAGAGTTATTTAGAAATGAGATTTTAAATAAATGAATAAGTGAATAGATAAACGAATGGAATAATAGTAATAATGATTAGGTAAATAATTGTGAAAATTGGGAAGTGGACTTGAAAATTGGAAAATTGAAGAATTATTTAGAGATGGAATGTCGGAAAATTAAATTTCGAAAACTGGAAACCCGAAAAATTATTTTAAGGATGGAATGTCGGAAAATTAAATTTCGAAAATTGGAAATCTGAGAAATTATTAAGGATGAAATGTTGGAAAATTAAATTTCGAAAAGTGAAAACCCGAAAAATTATCAAGGATGGAATGTCGGAAAATTAAATTTCAAAAAGTGGAAACCTGAAAAATTATTTTAAGGATGGAATGCCAGAAAATTAAATTTCGAAAAGTGGAGACCCGAAAAATTATTTTAAGGATGGAACGCCGGAAAATTAAATTCGAAAAGTGGAAACTCGAAAAATTATTTTAAGGATGGAATGTCGGAAAATTAAATTTCGAAAATTGGAAACCCGAAAAATTATTAAGGATGGAATGTCGAAAAATTAAATTTCGAAAAGTGAAACCCGAAAAATTATTTTAAGGATGGAACGCAGGAAAATTAAATTTCGAAAAGTGGAAACTCGAAAATTATTTTAAGGATGGAATGTCGAAAAATTAAATTTCTGGAAACCCGAAAAATTATTATTTTAAGGATAGAATTTTATTAATAAATAAATTAATAAAATAATTAAAATTTGGGAGATCAAAGTTTTGAAAACTATTTTTTTTTAATGGGAGTTTTAAAAAATTAAATTAAAAATAAAATTTTGAAGATGAATCTTTGACATCAAAAGTTGGAAAAACTAAGAAAATGATAAAAATAGGAATGGCCTTAGCATGGCAAACAGGCGTGTACTTAAGAAAAAAACAAACAAATAATAATAAAAAAGGCCATAAACCCATACAAACCCATTTTCCCATCAACCCAATCCACGTGGCGACTTAGGTGCAAGTGAATGAACTCCTTTTCCATAGCATTGAAACAACTCCTTACCAACCAACCTTGCATGAATACATATTGTAAACAAACCCATGAAGATAACGTCATTTGATTTTATTCCTCAGTTGAGCATTTCATAAAAACATCCAACAACTTCACCTCCATGCCTTGCATATATATCTGCCAGTGCATGAGATTGGCCTTGAGTATAGTGGACATGAGGTGAGAAAATGGGTATGTGGTGATATGGGTGATGGAGGGTACGTATGCATGGTTCCCATGCATATGGATAAGAGGGTGTAGAGAGAGAAAGTATAGTGGATGAAAGGTGAAATGGGTAGCATGTATGTGTGTGGAAGTGGGTGTGAAGAGGTGGCTTAATGGGTATAGGAGGCGTTAAAAAAAAAAGATATGCATGGAGGCGTGAAAGAAGGACGTGGGTGGGAAAGTGTTGATGAGAAATGAGTGTATGAAGGATGGCCAGGTTTGCATGGTTCCCATGCATGTGGATGGGTGAGTTTGGAACCACAATGCAGGCTATGGATAAACTTTGGGGACCATGCATGGGAGCTTTGACCCAAAATAGTGCTTTTTAAAAAAAAATTCCAAAAAATAAAGTTGTTTTGAAAATAATGCTCGATCTAATGCGTCTGTGCCACATAAGCTGCCAAGTCATAAAACCGTAGTTGGTGACTACGGTTTTATTTTTCTAAAGTGGTTAGAAACCGTAGTTACCAACCGCGGTTTTAACTTTAAGTTTAAAGCCGTAGTTGGTGACTACGGCTTTGACTTTTTTTAAAATGGTCAAAGCTGTAGTCACCAACTGCGGTTTTAACTTTAAGTTAAAACCGTGGTTGGTGACTACGGCTTTGACTTTTTTTAAAAATGGTCAAAGCCGTAGTCACAAACTGCGGTTTTAACTTTATATATATATTTATATATAACTTTAATTTTTTAATAAAAATATTATATTATTTTGATTTTAAATATACTTATTTCATTATTTTAAAAATAATAATATATGAAATTAAATAATTGATATTTTTAATTTGATATAAATATATTTTTAAATTTTATTAAAATAATATACTCTATATTTAATATAAATATATTTAGTTAATTATATTTAAATATAAATAAAATATAATAAATTGTGAAAGCCTATTAAAAAACAAATAATATAAATTATTATATTAATTAATAATATTTTATATACTATATAAGTGGTATATAATGTCACATGTATATAAGTTCAATTAAGTTTAAAATTTATCATATTTTAATTTAAGTTCATAATATTATATCGATATGATAATAATTTATTTATATATTTAAATAAATATGCTAAATTTTAAACTTAAATTAAACTTTATATATATATATATATGTGTGTGTGTGTGTGTGTGTGATATTATCTACTACTTATATATAATATATAAAAAAATTATTAATTAATATAATAATTTATATTATTTTTTTCTCCAAATAGGCATTTATAATTTATTTATTTTAAATAAACATAATTTATTATATTATATTTATATTTAATTTTAATTAAATAATTATATTTATATTAAATATAGTGTCAATTGTTTTAATAAAATTTATTTATATATTTAAATAAAAATGTGATAAATTTTAAACTTAAATTAAACTTTTATATATATATATGTGTGTGTGTGTGTGTGAGGTATTATATACCACTTATATATAATATATAAAAAATTATATAAAAATTATTAATTAATATAATAATTTATATTACTTTTTTATTTTTCTAAATAGGTATTTATAATTTATTTATTTTAAATAAATATAATTTATTATATTTTATTTTAATTAATTAATTATATTTATATTAAATATAGTGCCTATTGTTTTAATAAAAATTAAAAATATATTTTTATATCAAATTAAAAATATCAATTATTTAATTTCGTATATTATTATTTTAAAATAATGAAATAAGTATATTTAAAATCAAAATAATATAATATTTTTATTAAGAAATTAAAGTTATGTATAAATATATATAAAGTCAAAATCGCAGTTGGTGACTACGACTTTGACTTTTTGTAAACAGTCAAGCCGTAGTCACCAACTACGGCTTTAACTTTTTTATATATAAATATATATTTATATATATATATATTTAACTTTAATTTTTTTAAATAAAATATTATATTATATTGATTAAAAATATGTAAGTGGTGTAATAAAAATATTTAACTTTAATTGATCTCATTATTTAAAGAATAGTAATATATGAAATTAAATAATTGAGGTCTTTAATTTGATATAAAAATATATTTTGATAATTTTATTAAAATATTTGGCACTACACTCAATATAAATATAATTAGTTATAAATATACTATTTTATACCCTTATAATGAAGAACATTATATTATTTTGTAACTTTGTGTAAAAATTAAAGGCAATTATGCACTTGAACAAAATCTAATATGACTTCAAGTGGGTAAATAATTGGAAAATTACTTAAATACAACAAAAATAATTTTTTTTTTCCATTTTTCTCCTTTCAAAATGGGATCAAAATGGAATGGAAAGGCTTAAAATGTTAAACTTAAAATGCCAACCTAAAAGAATTTGTTTTTCCACTTCTTAAAATATAGAATTGTAGAAAGAAAATACTTTTGTTTTTCCAATCAATTCACTATTTAGTTTAATTGTTTTGGTAAATAGATTAAAATGCTTTTGGAATATTTTTGTAAATTCATTGATAATAGGAAAAATGTTTCTTATTGGGTACTAATGGGAGTTTTGGGCAAAAATGATTTCTTTAAAACAGAAAATTCATAAAATAATTTTATTCTCAAAATAATTTTCAATGTGATGTGTGTCGTATTCATGTAGGTATTCACATCACAAAACTGTAATTGGTAATCATGATTTTTGATTTTTTTTTTAAATAGTCAAAATAGTAGTTGGTGATCATAACTTTAAATTTAAACCTAAAACCAATTTTTTAAGTTCAAATTTTAAATCATGTGAATGTTCAATTTTTAAAAATTATTTTGATTGGAGGTTTAGATTGTAAATTTTTTTTAATACATTATTTTTTCTATATCAATATAGTGTTGTTGTAACTAATTAGTTATAAATATAATTAGTTTAAATTTAAACCTAAAACCAATATTTTAGATTGTCAGATTGCTATATGTAAGTGGTATATATATATATATAAGTTCAATTTAAGTTTAAAATTTATCATATTTTCATTTAAATATATAATAATTTGTTCATAATAAAAAAAAAAGTTAACAATATAATGCAAATGAAAATAAACACAAAAACTAAAAAACAATCCTCAATGAGTGCCACATGATGGGGTCTTCCTCTTTCTCTGCGGACGCCTATGATAAAGAGACATCTCTGTGGAATCTATCTGTGCAATTTGCCATGTCTCAGTATGTATAGGTTGAAATGGAGCTGATGGAGGCAAGACTCGACGTCTACGTGGACCACGACGTCTCCTAGGTGGACATACATCTAGCTGTGTAACATGTGTAAGAGTATGATGCATGGTAGTCTCTATGGGAAGACGTGTAGGTGATGGTAAAGTGGTAGATGGTGGGGTGATCTCAGGTATAGTGATATCTGATATGGTAGCATCTAGAAGAGGTGATATAGGATATGGAATAATGACATTTGCTGTAATAGTAGCTGGTGCAATAACATCTGGTATAGTGGACTCGAGCAGAGGAGATATAAGTGATGATGGTGAGGTGACATGTGGTGTAGTGGTCTCCTCGAGAAAAGGTAGAGATGATGGTAGACTAGTAGATACTGGGGTAGTCTCTGGTATAGTGACATCAGGTATAGTGGCCTCTGTGGTAGGAAATATAGGTGATGGTAGAGTGGTATCTGATACGACATGCCCTAAGGGAGAGGGTCTAGGTGAAGGTGATGGTAGGGGTGAAGAGGGAAGTGTGGAAGCCTCAGGTGCAAATGGTGTAGATGATGTGGATGGTGCTAACATGGTCTCAGGTGGATGCATAGATTGTCGAGGCTGTCGACCAGCTCGCCCATCATCTCGTCTACTACCTCTCCCTTGGCCTCGAATAGGCTGCATCCTAACTGTAGTGGCTGACACAGGTGGGCTCATGGATGGGTATGATGATGTAGGCGACTGACGGAGTGAATGTATGCGATGCTCCTCTCCAATAACATGCAAAATATCAATAGCAATCCGATGAATGTCACCTAATGCACCTGAAGTAGGCCCAGCAGATCGACTAGCAATCTCAACCATACCAATGATCTAAAATAAAAAAATAAAAACGTTAAACAAACAAAAATGATTTTTAATTAATTATAATTTAATAAACCATTTATAAATTAAAAAATCTTACCAATAACTGAGTAGCTGCTGCTGTACTATGATACCTCATCTGATCTCTATGGAGAGGGGGTGTGATCAAACGTCGTGTAATACGTTGGTACCACTCCATATATGGATCATGAAACTGCATAACACCTACCATAGGTGGTGCCGTCGCAATACACTCCTCACGACTACCCCATAAGGTAATATACTGTGCATGGAATGCTCCCCAATCATACTTATGTCGTCCTCGCCTATCCACAGAATGGAGGTCTAGCTCTATGGAACAAGATGGAGGTATCCCTTGTTGAAGGCCAAACTGTTGCAGCACTCGCTCCGGTCGATGCCACTCGACAATGTCAAAGCAAATAAGAGGTGACATCGTTCGCCAAATCTCCTGGTCTGCTAGGGATATCGCCGGAAGATGGGCAACTAAGTCTCCCATGTAAGGCTCCCATAAAACCTGTTAAAATCAACATTTGACATTAATACTGAGTACAGGTTTAAATGGTTAACAATAGCACATTACATCTTATATGTACCTGGTCATGGGTCTGTGCATCTAACTGGTCTCGATAAAATGTCAACACACGTGATGGGTTTTGAGCCCATGATAAAGGTACTCTCCACCTACATCCTAACGGATCAGCTGGTAAACCCTCGTGTAACAATGCCTCATCCTGTAATCCGTGGTCCAACTGCTCAGCTGGTAAATCATCGGCTGCATCATGCTCTAAATGCTGGGCTGCTGGAGGGGCTGGTGGTCGACCAAAATCAGGGCGACCCACGTGGAGTCTCTCCCAAGACCACAACTGGAAAAAAATGTAACATTAAAATTTTACTTAAATTATAAACTTGAAGCAACTAGAAATTTTAATCTAATGTGAATAATTAATTATACCTGTAATAGTGTGACACATCCAGCAATATCGGTGGCACCATCCAAACTCGCTCGACACAACTCCCTATATAGGTGTGTTAATACTGCACTACCCTAACTATACATAGATGTCTGAGTCAAGTCTCTAAGTAGTGGGAGGTAACACAACTGGATGTGGGTACCCTTCTTGTCTGTAAATAGCGCTGAACCTATGAGTCCTAATATGAAAGCTCGTGCATACCGCTCTAATGTGGCATCATCTAAATCAACTGGTGGCTGAGAGAACTGCTGACATAGCCATCGTGTCGATATAGCTAATCCTCTAATCTCAGATATAGGGGGAGTCACTCCTAAAAGTTCATAACATAGCAGTGACCAATCTATGTCACATGTGCCAGTGATGGGAAGCCCATGAATACGAAGTCCTATTATGACAGCAACATCCTGTAAAGTAATGGTCATCTTCCCAATAGGTAAGTGAAATGTGTGTGTCTCAGGACGCCATATCTCAACTAGACTAGTGATCAATCCCCAATCTAGTGTAATGTGTCCAATACGGTATACACCATAAAATCCAGATCGAATAATATAAGGTCGAAGATGAGAATCCATCTCCCACTCCTGCATAAACCTAGATATATGCTATCGACAAGTCAAGACTGAAGCAAGCTGTAAAAATACAAATATATCAGTTAGATAATAAACTGCAAATTTTCCATTATTTAATGAGATATTATGTGTTTGCATATACATACCTGGCCAGAGTCAACTAAATGAGACCTGTGTCTATCCTGTAGAACCAAAACAGACGTATCTAATGGATCTAGATCGAACTATGTCCTCTATACTCCATATCTGTAACAAAATTGTGAAGATAAATAAACAATACTTATTCTTTAAATATAATATATATATTTCTAATGGAAATTTTTTTAAAATTTATGGAGTTTTCCCTATATTAAGTATATATCAATTTTATAAATTTAAGTACATCAATTTATTTATGACCAATAAACAAGTCATACTAGCCTAAATTAAAAATAGAGATACAAATACAATTGAGCATTTTGTTAACATTTTTAATAGAAAATTTCAAAATTTTGACAAAGTATCCCCTATAATATGGACATTATTCCAAATACAAATAACCTGATTATGCAAATAACATCAATATTTATA
The DNA here is from genome assembly GCF_004353265.1 of Vitis riparia. Classification (NCBI taxonomy): domain Eukaryota; kingdom Viridiplantae; phylum Streptophyta; class Magnoliopsida; order Vitales; family Vitaceae; genus Vitis; species Vitis riparia. The sequence continues at coordinate 3,681,576 of NC_048440.1, forward strand.
ATCAAACCAAAGCCAATAATTGCATAAAGGTAGTATCAAAGTAGCTTACATCACAATATCCAAGAAACTTACATACATAAATCAAATAGTCTAATCAATTCTATTACTGTTTTGACAAGAACGACGATTGTGGCCACTTTGTTTGCATAACCCACATGTAATAGAAGTCTTGCCCTCTCTAACATCCATTTCATTATGCAAACAGCTCGATTTAGGTCGTCCACTTGATGCACGTTTCATCGACTCAGAAGGCACGATAATTGGACCATCATAAGGAGGCCACTCATAGACATTGAAAATAGAATGGAACAAGGGTGCCCAAGAATTATAGTACGATTGTGTACTGTAGTAGTGTTGAACAAGTGGCCTAAAATCAATTGAACGAAAATGACATGCTACTAGAATATGGTTACATGGGAATCCATATATGAGTGTTTTACCACATGTGCATGCATACTCCTGTAAGTTGATGCGATATGTTCGACCACGAGTTGAACTACTCTTAGTACCCTTATTAGTCTTCACATGAAATTGTCCTCGGATGTGATCATATAAAACAATCTCATGAGATCCCGCCTTAACCACATTTGCCTTAATCTTAGCATCAACATATGGAGTGTATTCCTCATTTGAAGCAAGTCGATTAGCACCTTGTTCCCTTCTCACAACAAAGTAACTATTTAGCCGAAAAATGTCAATTGAACCAAAGCAGTTATGGATAAGCTACGAGCCCCTTTAAGCACACTATTGAACACCTCCGACATGTTTGTAGTCATGATGCCATACCTTCGACCTCCGTCATGAGAGAGCGCCCATTTCTCAAAAGGGATTGCTTCCAACCATTGTTGTGTGGCTGCATTAATCCTTCCAATTGTGTTCATATGTTTATTGAATTTTTCAATCTTGGTTGCTAAGGCTGCTCTGCACATCAGATTTTTCAATATTTTATCCTTGAATCGAGTCATAAAATTACTGGCAAGATGACGCATACAAACCCTATGATATGCGTATGGCTCAGACCAACCAAGGTGAACATCGCTCATTGCAGCCATAATGCCTGGATGTCGATCTGATATAACACAAAGTCCCCTCCTATGAGTTACTCTGGTTCTAATACATGTCAAAAACCAGCCCCAACTATCAAAATTCTCACCCTCTGTTAGGGCAAAAGCCAATGGGAATAATTGATTATTTCCATCACAGCCCATAGCAATCATTAAAGTGTCTTTATACTTGCCATACAAATGTGTACCATCAATACTGAGTACAGGCCGACAATGCTTGAAACCTTCAATAGATGGATGAAATGTCCAAAAACTCGCTGAAATATCTCTGTATTCTCCATAATACCAGGAAATGTTTTTGAAATAACAACACATCCTGGATTTGCCTGCTTTAAGGCAATGAAAAAATGTGGCAGCTCTGCATATGACTTATAAAAATCACCAAATAAGTTTGTAAGAGCTTTAAGCTTCGCTTTAGATGCCTTTTTGTATGATATTTGGTATCCAAATTTCTCCACAATACTTGCTTGAATAGCAGCCATTGACAATGTGAATTGTGCCTTAATCATTCCTTGGATATGAGCAGCAATCAAGTTGGAATCTAATTGTTGATGGTCCCGATTCAAGCAAGGATTTACACATTTGTGCGGACCATTGTATTTATTGATTGCAAATGAAGTTGTACCTTTTACAACCATAGCACGGAGTTTCCATGGACATTGAGATTGCTTAGCCTTCTTGCATCTTAAGACTAACAACTTTGTAGTTGACTCAACAACAACGTACTCTTGATGTGCACTAATAGAGTACAACTTCGCAGCATGTTGTAAATCTGCTTTTGAATTAAAAACTTGGCCAACCATGAACTCTCCACCTGAGTTTCCAATATTAGTGTTCTCCCATGGCGTCCAGTCACTTGAAACGGCATTACCAATGTTTTCTACATTTTCAAACTGCAATGATGGTGCCGAGTGATACTGAACAGGGGAAAACTCTATTGGGTCCTCAGGATCTGGGTTATTTGACGTATCACAACCTTTCCCATCCACAGAGACATATCTCCCTTGTTCACCTTCCATTGCTTCGTGAAGAGCTAAGAAAGATGAAACAACATTAACATTACTGTTTTCCTCATCAATAACATCAAACACCTTATCGTCATCATGTTGAATATCTTCTGCTTTCTCACTTTGATCATCACCTTCTTGGGATTCACATTCTTCTTCATCTTCATCTTCATCTGCTCTACACTCATAAGTCATTGCAACAGGGGCACTACTAGGTCCACAACCATACTCAAATTCCTCAATATTATCATTTTGTCCGAGTAATAATTGTGTGAAGTTACCCAATAATTGCCCTCTCACCCGTGGTTGTACTGGCACTTGTTCAATAAACAATTCAATTTCGTCCATTCCAAATGTGTTAACCAATTTCAACATTTGAGATAAACTATTATCATCCCATATTGGACAAGGTTGGAACCTATTTTCCCTTTTTAAAGGATACCGACAGTTGAGGACTACTTGAAATTGTTTTTTGTCAATGCCAGTTCTCGAGTATATCATAGATAACAAGTGTTCGTAGGTTGCACTAACAGGCACATCCAAAGGCACAATTACAGCTTCATCCCCAATATACTTTACATCTGTTTCTGTCCTCAACATTTTTCCTTTATAAAAGCAAATCACAGGAACAATACATTCAGACATGATTTACCTATCAAAAATACAATATCAAATGGTTTAATAATTAATGAAAATAATAGCAAGAGAAATTGCATATAATATTTTAACATGTGAATACAAAAAGTATATAATAAAACACCTTCTTACGCATTAGGGGGGAAAAATATAAATCACTTAATAATAATAAATTTTTTATTTAAATATCTATCTATGATACAAATATAATCATAGATAAATGTTTTATAGAAGTTTAATTTAAAACTTAGATAGTGGGTTATAAATCAATAAATTTTGAGTTAAACAATTACAATAATATTAAAATTAAATAAAAAATAATCCACCAATTTTTTTTAATAAAATATCATATATTAAAATAAAAGTGAATATTATCAAGTATTAAATAATATATAATTTAAATAATTATGTTATTATCCATGAATCACTTGATATTTGATTAAAAAAAATTAAAAACTCAAAATCAAATAAAAGTAACCCACCACAGAAAAATATATTAATAAAATATCAAATATACAATTATAAAAAAAATCATATATATATATAAACATTATTTGAATATTAAAAATGCAAACAAATAAACATTTTATAAATCCATTTAATATTAATTTTAAATATAGGGAAAAAATAATTTATAAATTAATATTAAATTTAATTTTAATTTATATCTATTGAATATTAATTTTAATTTTAATAAAATTGATTTTAATTTTAATAAAATTGATGCCAACATAAAAGTCAATATTCGATTTACCCATGAGGACTGCTTTCAATGGTCTGATATACAAAACATATCCATTAGCAGAATAAAAATAATTATATGAATAAAGAATAATATGCTCAAAGTAGGCCCAATTCGTCAAAAGGCATAATGTCATAGCTTAACAGGGAAATGTCCAAATTACTAAATGCATAGCACTTGGCAACATTGCCATATAAATACCTTTGTTTACAAGTACCCTAAAGAGTCAGATTCCCACTTTTACTAAGGCAGTCAACATAATCTATTACGAAAGGCTCAACTTCATTAGATTGCACACCCAAGAAGAATGGAGATACAACTGTTTGTCTATCATATTCATAAAGAACGTATAATAGAAATTCAAAAGCCTCCTTTTCCTTTCATATATATTATCACAATCAAGGTTTTAGTTAGGCCATTGTGGAAAAAGTTTGAGAAAAAACCTTAAACAATCAAGAACGTATAATAGAAATTCAAAAGCCTCCTTTGTTGGAATGCTAGGAGGGGAATTTGCCCTCTACCTATTTAGGCATCCTTTTGTGGAGTTTTCACAAGGTTAAAGCTGCATGGGACCCTGTTACAGATGGGTTTTTGGAAATTTCTCAAAAGTCCCCCATCATGGAAATAATTCAACACGTGTAGTCAAACTTATCAAAGCTTAGTCGTTGAAAAGGCATTACTTAGGTACACATTTGGACATTTTCCTTCTTTTTGTTTTTAAAATAGAAAATCATAATAAATATTATTTTAAGAAAAAAATTAAGATATAAAAAAATACTCTCTTAAATTAAAAAAAAAATTAAAATAATTTTTAAAAAATATAAGATAAATCTATATCTCTCTACAATATATATATATATATATAATAAGATTTTTGGATTACTTTCTTAAATATCAAAGAAATCTCAATTAATTGTTTTATAAATCAATTTTTTTTATCTTAAATCATTAATGATATTATAAACACGAGAACCATTTTTTATCATATCATAAGAGTTTTTTTCAAAAAAATTATGAAAATAAGAAAATTATATATATATTTTTTCTTATTTCTCACATTTATTGGTCGGTCAAGTCACTTGGCACCCAAACCCAATCCAACACAAACAGGCAATATATTATTAATTTTTGGGCTTAAGAGCACAAACAAAAAGACATTGCTGGGTTCTTATTTAATCATTTCATAGTTGGAAAACAGGTAATACTCTTTCTTTAATGAATAAAAAAAGAAGTAACAATTAATTAACTTAATGGAAGGAAAGGTTGGAGAGATTGTGACCCCTAAGCTTAATCAAAGGAACAAGAGTAAGACAGAAGCAGTTGACAGTTCATAAAATTCTTAAGAAAGGACTTGAGAGAAAAGCATAGGCTGGTTGTAGATTTGTAGGCCGCTCATTGTCTAAACTATTTAATGGTAAGAAGGGTTATTTAAGTACCATATTTTAAATGTTGAAGTTCCATAAAATCCTGTTGAATGTAAACCTAAAAAATTCTCCCAGTCTAATAAGAGCTCATAAGTAAATGGGAAAAAAGTTATTTACCCCTATTATTTATACTTGCATGTACTATGTTTAAGTAACATTACAATATATCTATGCACAAAATTAAATGTATAATAAATAAAATAAATAAGTCTTAATTTTGGGAATATCCACTGCTGTTGTTAATTGACATAAGCATTGTTAGGACAAGTTTAAGAACAAAATTATTATAAATTAGTGAATAAAATTGTGGAAATAGGAATTGGTTTTCATTAAAAAAGAAAAAAAATAGAAGCTTTGTTTAGGAAGTGTTTTAATTGGAAAATATATTGTATATAATATGAGTATTTAATATTATGGAAAAGTCTAGCTCTCTATTACACTTGTTGTGGGTCAAAATTGAATACAAAGAAAACCAACCGTTCAACATCATCTTGCAGAATATATATATAAAAACTTAAAAAATAAATGAAAGAAAGAAGAAAAGGAAGAGAGCAATCGCAATTAGAATACTTCATTCAATTTTCTAATATTTCCAAAAGACCTTTCATGAGACCTTTTCTGCTCTGCTTGGTTGCAGAGAAAAGAAAGGTCGTCAAAGACAAAGGAATGAAATTTTCTATGGAAATTTTATTTTTCGGAAATTTATTTAAAAGAACATTGAACTAATCCTCGAACCTTTGTGCAAGAAGAACTAATTCCAATAACCCAGTAGGAGTAGTTTAAGTGGATAATCTTACATTAGATAAACTAAATCAAATCCCCAATAAATAAACAAAATCAAAATTTTGTGACCCTTTTTAAAACCCCTGAATTACAATGGCCAAGCTAAAAATGTAAAGTGGTTTCTGAGTCAATTCCAATCTTAAAGACGTTACATGGGACCTACCTTCTAAAACCGAGAAAAGTTGAAGGACAAGCATCTTGGATTAATTTGCAAGAAGCATTTTTTGTTGTTGATGGAATCATAACTCATTCAACGGATTGCTGGTGCCTCAGCCTTTCTTTTGGTCACTATTGTGGTCTCAATTTTTGAATGGGGTTTAGGCGTGAAGGGACGTCGTTTGAAAAGGCTAAATTTACGGTAAGATTGAATCTCCTATGGGGTGTCAAGTTCTGAGGACTCTTCCAAAATTCAAGCCTGAAATCCTTTGTTCATGAAGATGCCCTATAGGAATAAGAAATCTCTTAAGATAAATCTAACCCTTGAAAAGTGGAGTACTCCTATTTTTTCTATTCCTATAACAAAAACCACCGCTCCTCTCGTTCATTTTTGGAATTTTTTACAGTGGTCCCCTCCATTTTTGGATCTTTAACAAAAAAAAATCCATGCGGCCCCCATTCCATATCCGTTTTCTTACCAAAAAACCCTTTTTTCTTTCAGATAAGCTCACAGTCAAAATAAAAACAAAAAATATCAAACATATCTTCACCAAATAGAATCCAAACACAGCTATAACAACAACAACAACAACAACTTGAAAACCAAACAGATTTACAAAAAAAATTAAAATTTACGATAATCAGAAAAACTAAAAAATCTTACCTGATCAATGACTTCCAAATTTTGAATTTGAGCCAAGGATGCAAAGGAATGATGAAACCCTAAAGAGACGAAACCCTAAAAGGAAGAAAGCTAACTGGGAAGGAAGAAAGGTAATTGGGAAAACGAAATTGGGAAAATGAATAAACCTAATCGGGAGAGGGGGAAAAGGTAAAAGGAAAGTTAAAGCCGTAGTTGGTGACTACGGTTTTAAACTTAAAGTTAAAACCGTGGTTGGTAACTACGGTTTCTAACCACTTTAGAAAAATAAAACCGTAGTCACCAACTACGGTTTTATGACATGGCAGCTTATGTGGCACAGACGCATTAGATCGGACATTATTTTCAAAACAACTTTATTTTTTGGAATTTTTTTTTAAAAAGCACTATTTTGGGTCAAAGCTCCCATGCATGGTGCAAGAAGCGAGCTACGGATTGGGTGGAAGGAGTGGTGGAGATTAGCTTGGCCATGCATGGTTACGTCAAAGGTGAGGGAATAGGTTGGAGGATGGATATTGTGGGGTATGAAGCACACGTATGCATGGCTCCCATGTATGTGGGTAGGAGAGTGTAGAGAGAGAATGGGTTCAGTGGCGCGACTGGGGGGGTGGTGAACATGTTGGGGTGAGAATGAAAGAGGGAAGATGGGTGCATAGGTATGAATAATGAGAGATATGAGAGTTGAGAGGATCGACAGGGGGTGGGTAAGCCAGGTATCAAGAATGGGTTTAATGGGGTTGATAAATGGAGAAATGAAAGTAGTCGTGGTGGTAATCTGGATGACGAAGCTGACAACTCTCTTTATTTTACCTTTTCCTCATCTGTCACTTTCACTCCTTCATTTTTCTTCTTAGCTTTGTGCGCGTATACCAAGGTTAGGAGAGGAAAAATTAAACCCTTCTGGAAGCCAAAATGGCACACTGTCGTCTGTCAATATCTGGAATATTCTGTGGACTTCCCTGATGTCCGAGACCCCTTGATTGCATTAGTCTAGAGAGGATTCTTCTGCAAATCTCAACCCATACAAAACATTGATGAAGCGGTTGCCAGAGAACTGGAGTGTCCCTTTGGACAAAAGCAAATAGTGAAAGAAAACAGAAAACGGAGGAAAATAATAACCACAAAAGATAGAGATCTAATGGACTCAAAACAAGTGGGATGAACTGGAACTTCCAAATATAACCAAAAACTCAAAAAAAGGGAAACAACCATTTACAGGGGAAAACAAAAGCATCAACGAAGACAAAAACAGAGCATAATATGTAAATAAACATGTTCAACCAAACGAACAACAAACAATGCTCAGAAATCTACAAAGAAATGAAACAGAGCATCCAGAAAGCGAAACCATTCAAGCTCAAGGTGGCCTTACCTGATGATCTGGGACCCCACCTTCCTTTGCTCTTCATTTCCTCTGTAAAAACCCTCTTTCCCTCAGTTCAAAACTCCCTCCTGTCTTCCTGAACCCCCTGCTCTCCGTCTTCACCAGCAAACTCTCAACAGATATCTAGTTTTTTTTTTTGCTTCAGTCAAAGAACCCCTTAATCCCCGCCGAGCCGTCTGGCTTCCCTTCCAAGCTATCACCCACTCTCCTGTTTCCCCTTCAGCAAGCATGGCCTTGCAACCGCCATTCTCTCTTGCCACCCGTCCTCTACTGCTCCTCTCTGCATGGGGAGGTCCCCCCTACTTAAAAAATGAATAGAAAATTTTCCCTCGGGTGGTGCAGAACAAATAAAAAAAAACCTTAGTCTTTGAAGGGGTCTACAAATTGGCTTAACTTTTATTAAGAAAAGAAAAGTAGCTTTTATTTAAAAAAAAAAGAAGTTTTTTTTTTTTAATTTATCTGAAAGGAGAGTTTTGCTTATCTTTTATTAAAAAGAAGATCTTTCTAGTTTTATTTGCAAGAATAGTCCAAGATTTAAAAAAAAAAAAAAATTCCACAACCTTATCTAAAAAAGAAAATTTTTATTGACTTTTACTAAATAGGGATTTTTATATAATATTTCATTTACAAAATTTTTTTTTTGGCTTTTAAAAGAATTTTTACAAGTTTATCTAAAAACAAAATTTTATTTATCTTTTATTTCCATCTTTTTACAATTTTATTTAGAAGAAATAATTTTTTGTTTTTTAAATTACTAGTTTATCCAAAAAAATTTTTGTTTAAAAGAATATCTTTTTACAAATTTAATTGGAAAGAGAAAAAAAAGAATTTTGCTTGTATTGAAATAAATAAATAAATAACATTTATTTAAAAGGAATTTTTTTATCTCTTATTTATTTAAAAAAGGGTTTTTGCAATTTAATTTATAAACTAATTCTGAGCCAAAATAATTTTTAACTTCAAAAAGATTTTCTTACAATTATTTACAAAAGTCTTTCAATCCTTTTCTATTAACAAAAAACAATTTTCATTTGAATTAGAAAATATTTTTTTAAAAAAATATTTTAATTTATTTTATTTAGGGAAAAAAACTTCCAATTTTATTTAGAAAGTCTTGTAATTTATTTTAAAAGAAGTTATCCGGTTTATATATATATATATATATATATAATATTTCAATTTTATTATTAAAAAAAAGTTTCAAATTTATTAAGATCTTAAGGATTTGGAATCAAGTCTTGCTAAGAATTTGAAGTCTTAGCTAATCTACTCTCCCCAACAGATTCGGTCAATCAAACCATGCTGAAATGTTTTGGAGTTGCTAAGAAGTTAAGAAGTTAAGCAAATCTCAAAAAGAAAGCCCAAGTACACATCTACTCTATGTTGTCTGCACAACACTCTCAGATAGAATTTCCCATGAACTCGTTTGAATTTATTTTTTGAGCAAACAAACATTAACTCAAGTAGAACTTGATATGAAAATCCATCGAAGCATTTATTAATTTTTAAAAACAATTTGTGACCCGATTATTGACCCATTGATAACACAATTTTCCAGACCAGAACTGTTGTAGAATAAATCGGTTAATCCTCCTTCATACACAATTACACTTTATTAAATTTTATACCTTTACAAACGGATCTAAATAAAGTGAGACTTGAACTATAAATTTCATAATGACTAAAAAATTTTAAAAATAATTTGGGACCTAATTAATTTGTCCAATTAATACCAAAATGTTCTAGACCAAGATTAGTCTACATGGTTTGTCCCACTCATTGTTTTAAGTGTAGTATCAATTGTCGTCAAAAATTACATTATGAGGAAAAATATAGTTGATGAAAATAAAATAAAACAATAGAGTTTCCTTCAACAAGTATGCTTTGATTCTTTTGTTATTACTTAGATTATTTGGTGATTGAAAAACAAACTCAAGGTAAATCCTATAGGAATATATGGATTTCTCCATTCCTTACTCTAGATCATAAGGGTGTATGCAAAATTATCTTAAGGGCTCTTTAGATCTACATAGCGGAAGCAAAATATATATTAAAACAATAGATCTAGAGAAAGAGTGTTATACCTGTGATCTAGATGTTCCCATATTAAATCCAATTGGTGAAGATTCGATGTGGATCTCGAAGACCAACAAATCTTCCACCCGATGGCTCTCTTTCTTAGATACTAGCATGTGAGGAAGTGGAATCCTCTCTATAGGAGTAGAGGCTAGGGTTTCTCCCTATAGAAGTCTGAATAGCAAAAGTATTGGAAGCCCTAAATCGTAAGGAGATTTATATAGGCTTCCCTGTGGACTTAAGTAATTTGAGTTGATCTTGGGCTTGGGTCATCTTAATTAATTAACTAGCCTAGACTTCAATTAATTAATTAACCCAAACCAGAAATATCATTCATAAGCACTTATGCAACAACTCAAATATCCTTTAATGAATGTGTCATCAAGGAATATGAGCTCGAGTGAGGACCACTAGAACCCATAAGAAAATACATGCTCCCTTAGAATCCAATTTTGAAGTTTACTCAACATCTCATTACAAAAAGTTAACTACATTCGAGTATGCTATGGTATCAAAACGAGATATACCAACCTTAGTTCTATGACCTACCATCTATTGTATGTTGACTCCCCATGAACTAGCATTTGTAATCCAATGAGGTGGTTGTCATCAACTTCTCAAGATTACCTCTACCATTCTTTAGTCTCAAACCTTCTTATTATGTGATCAATTAACATATGATAAATCTCTAAGAGCATATTTCAAATTCTAATTAAGGAATTACCACGACCATAGATTTCTTGATTACATATCCTTAAAATCAGCCAAGAATACAAGTTATCTCAAATCCATAAGATATCATGGTGTCTATCTTGAGTATACCTATTTTCACCTACTTCAATAAGTAGTTATCCAATCCATAGGGAATATATGACCACCTTAGGGTCTCACTTATAATTCAAAGTCATTAAAGATGTTAGTGCTAGCTTAGTATCCTCTCAAGGTTAAGGGCCCATACAAAATAGTAGCTTGGTGAGATCATGACTATTTGATAACTAATGTCATGACTCACTTTAGGTCATGTCTAATGTGTAATCATTCACACTAATGCATTTAATATGGAAAACCATCCCTATGACCAAGACAAGTCACCCCTCAATTAGGAGGTAGTATATTATAACCTTAAATGGATGACCTAAGTCTATGAACTAGCTTTGAACAAATCATTTACTTGCAAAAAAACCCATGACTTTGATCTTCCATGCAACTCTAAAGGCACCCAAGTCATGTACAATGCAAGAGATGTCTAACTTGAATGCTTAGAAAGTATAATGCATGAATAACATAGATAAATTAAAAAATAGGAATCATATTATAAATAATAAAATCCTTTATTGTTACATCATGTCATCTTTTAAGGACTCTATCATAACAAATCCAACTTTACCTTCAATTGAAAATTCTAGGTTTGTTTAATCAATATTAATGAGATTACAACTACTCAGATGAAGTAAATAATTACATATTTTATGAAAAAACTTATATGTCATGATGTATGAATCTACCTAGAGGAGGGTGAATAGGTAGTTTAAGAAGCAACCCCAAGTTTTTTATTTTTTATTTTTTTATTCTGCTTATTTAATTATGAACAATAAGTTATCAATCCATGCATATAAATATAATTCCAATCGCCCAATGAACATAGGATATAATATGAAAAAACCACCTAGCAACATATTAGATGTAAAAAAATCACAAGTAGCGTCTAATCGCTAAATAATCAACTAAATTTGAGAAGAATGATACACAAGTTTACCTTATTAGATGCACCAAAGTGGATGACTTGACATCTACACACACTCCAACAACAAAATTGTGAAACACCCCCCTTTCCTTATATGACACATATGCAACCTCATTGAACATAAGTCTAACCATGTCTTAACCAATCCTTACTCCAAATTCAATGACTTGGCATCTACACACACTAAAACAACAAACCTGTTAAACACAAATGACAAGCAAACAAGCAATGAAAGAGACAATGCAAGAAACTAAAAAGTCAACCTAGATAAAAACAAATGAGAGAGAAATAATAAAAGGATAAGCTTTATATATCCAGAGAGAAATAATGGCATGTTTGTTTGAGGGAATTATGGGTTTATAATTCATAATTGTGTACTGAATCTTGTGAATGGTCTATTTGGATTGAACTAATTAATTAATTAGAGCCCAATAAAGCTAATTAATTAATTAGGACCCAAGTAGGCTGAATTAGGTAACCCAAGCCTAAGTTAGGCTCTAGTCACTTAGCCTACAAGGAAGCCTATATAAACCCCTTAAGGGCTTAAAGCTTCACTCTTAATCATTTTGTCTTCCAGACTACAAAGAGAAAGCCCCAACCTACCTATTGAGAGAAGACCACACTTCTCTTGTTCCAAGATTTGAGAAATGAGTGATTAGACAAAAGATCGTTGGGTTTATGAGATTTACAATGCCTATGGAATTACTTCATTGAATTGGAATTGATCTAGGAACATCCATATCACAAGTATGGCCCCTATCATCTCTAGATCTATGTTGTATAGTTTTTATTGTTGTGTTTTCTATTGTGCTTAGATCTAGAAAGCCCTAGGAATAGAATGCATGAACCCTATATGACCCAAGGCCATGGAACAAAGTAATCTAAGTTTCCCCACAATGATTTGATGCAAATTTAGATTCACAAACTTGGCTATATTGTTTCTATCCACGATTCAAATTTGTTTTCCCAACATAATTTTTAGGATGCGTGGTCTTGTTTAGCATTCTTAAATGAATTCAAGCATATTCATCTCATTGTCCATATGTATATCCCCAAGTGTAGTAGCTATATTATGGCATTTCATAACTCATGGTTGGTGCCTTTATAGTTTTTCCTCTTAGAGTCATTGTCTTGACAATATCTTTTCCTATTTTTGTTTCATTTTAATAACCTTTTAGTTAACAAAATTACACCTTCTATCTTAGCCATCTTCAGATATCATGATCACGCCCTCTATTGGTTATTATGACCACGCCTTAACAACTACCTTTAGGTCTTTAGCATTTGCATCATACTCATTGATTGACCCCGAGTTGCACATTTCCCGTCATTCCAATTTTCACTTTTGGTTCACTATCATGCTTCGATTTCATTTATTACGACTACATCCTAGGTTTTTCTTATATCCTTCAATTTCAATTATTATGATTGTATTCTAGGTTTTCTCTTAACATTCTTTGATTTTGGTCATCGCAACCACGTCCTAGGTTTTCTTTAACTTTCTTTGATTTCCGTCATCAGAACATGTCCTAAGTTTTCTTTATCATTCTTTGATTTTAGTCATCATGATTACGTCCTAGATTTCATATCTATCATTCTTTAATTTTAACCATTACGACTGCATCCTAGGTTTTCTACAGCATCCTTTGATTTTAGTCATCGATCACAACCACGTCATAGATTTTATCTCTGTCATCCTTTAATTTCAATAACCATGACAATATCCCAAGTTTTTTTTTATTATCCTTCAATTTCAGTCATTACAATCGCATCCTAGTTTTTCTTTAGCTTCCTTTGATTTCGATCATCATGACCGTGTCCTAAGTTTTCTTTATGATCATTTGATTTCGATCATCTCAACCACATCATCGATTTCATCTCTATCATCCTTTCATCTGGGTCATTGTGACCTCGTCCTAGGTTTTCTTTATCCTTCTTTGATTCCAATCATCATGAAAATGTCCTAGATTTCATCTCTATCATCCTTTGATTTTAATCATCACTATTGCATCCTAGATTTCATATATATCATTCTTTTATTTATGTCATCACAACCGCATCTTAGGTTTTCTCATCATTCTTTCATTTTAATCCTAGTCGCATCCCAAAATTTTCAAGTATCTTTTAGGTAATTTCATTTTCAAACCACACTTGTACGATTGGTTATTTGCACCTTATCTTTGGTTTCTGATCGCGCCTCTACAATTGATCACATCATGTTAATATTCAGTTTAAATCATACCTATATGATCGATCATATTATATCTCTATTAGAAACATTGGATTACTCTGTTCCCTAGACCTTGACCTAATAGAGTGCATGCATCTAACCTAGGGCTTTCTAGATCCTAATCAAAGTGGAAACAATTCATTCAAAGAACCAATATGATATTTGTTGGGATTGAGCCCATAAAAACAAGATATGATGTAATGAAGTTAGACTTCATTGTCCCCTTGTTATCCCTTTGATGTATTGACATTGATTTGAACATTTAGTTCATATCTCTTATATTGTATATGACTTGGGTACATTAGGAGTTGCATAGAAGATACAAGTCATAGGTTCCTTATAATTAGATAAGTTGTCCTTAGTCAGTTCATGGACTTAGGCAATTTAGTAGAGATTGTAGTGCACCACCTCTTACTTGGAAGGATGGCTTGTCTTGGCCATCGGGATGGGTTTCTCGTGGTGAGTTTACTAGTATATGTGATACACATTAGATAGGACCTACGATGAATCATGACACAAGCCTACCAATTATCAGGATTCACCAAGCTACTATATTGTTGGAATTGAGCCCCTAAAAGTAAGACTGATGTAACAAAGTTAGACTTAATTGTCTCTTTGCTATTTGTTTGGTGTATATTAACATTGATTTGAGCATTTTGCTTATGTCTCTTACATTGTACATCACTTGGGTTCATTAGGAGTTGCATAAAAGATTTAAGTCATGCATTCCTTATAAGTAGATAAGTTGTCCATAATCGGTTCATGGATTTGGGCAATCCAGTAGAGACTGTACCTTCCAATTGGAGGGATGACTTATCTTGGCTGTCAGGATGGGTTTCCCATGGTGAGTGTACTAATGTATATGATGCACACTGGACATGACCTATGGTGAATCATAATGCAAGGCTATCAATTGTCATGATTCACTAAGCTACTATACTGTATAGACTCTCAATCTTGAGAGGATATTGAGCTTGTGCCAAAATCAACAAAAGGCTTTAACATATGATTAAAACCCTAAAGTGGTCACATATCCCTATGGATTGGGTCACGCTTGATGGAAGTTGTTGGGAACAAGTATTCTCAATAGAGGCACCATGATATCTCATGGGATTGAGACAACATGTCACATTGGGTGATCCAAAGGACATGTGATTAGGAAATTAGTAGTCACAGTAATTCATTTAGTAGAATTTGACATATGCTCCTTGGAGCTAGAGTATGTCAGTTGCTTACATAATAAGTGGGATCTGTAACTCAAGGATTTGATAGGTAATCTAGATAGGTGATAGCAATGCCTTGTTAAATTATGAACACTAGTTCATGGGAAGTCCTATGCAATGGATAGTAGGTCACAGACTTGAGCACTTGGTGTCTCGTTCTAATATAAATAGGGTACCAGAGTGCAGTTGACTCCCTATAATGGGTTGTTGAGTCAATTTTAGAATTTGATTTTGAGGGAGTTAGTAATCTTATGGGTCTCCATGGTCCCCATTCTAAGCCTATATTCCTTGATGGCACCATTTATGAGGGTTGGATGGGTTTTTAATTCACTTTTGGGATTAAAGGCGTTTTGGTAATTATACAAGGTTGCACAGAGATAAGTGAGTGATATCTCTAGACTGAGCTAATTGATTAATTAGGGTTTTGTATGGTTAATTAATCAATTAGTAAACTTTTTAAGCTAGATTAAGTAACTCAAGCCCACGGTGGACTTAAGTCACTTAAGGCTTGTACGAAGCTTATAAATACCCTTTTAGGGGTTAGGGTTTCCATGTCTTGTCATTTTCTCCCTATAATCCAAAGAGAGAACCCTAACCTCCACCCTTGAGATCTCCACCATCTCAATGCCTAGACATAAGGAAGAGTCATCGAGTAGAAGATCATGGTGTTTATGAGATCCATTACGACTTTGGAGTTATCTACATCGATTAGAATCAATCCGAGAACATTTGGATCAAAGGTATGTGGCTTTATTCTCTAGATCTATGATATCTATGGTATCAATATTAGTTTTTGAATACTTGGTTTTCTA
Organism: Vitis riparia; assembly: GCF_004353265.1. Classification (NCBI taxonomy): domain Eukaryota; kingdom Viridiplantae; phylum Streptophyta; class Magnoliopsida; order Vitales; family Vitaceae; genus Vitis; species Vitis riparia. The sequence continues at coordinate 3,697,518 of NC_048440.1, forward strand.
TTGCGATAGATTTAGAGAGCTTAGGATAGATTTTTTCATGCAACTTATGAGATCCAACGCATAGGAACGAAGTGATCTGGGGTTCCCAAAAACTAATATCAAAGCCATATAATAGGTTCTAACATGTTAAATCTATTCTAAGGTGTGCTAACTCTATTTTATAGAGTTGTTTTATTCATCCCACAGACCTAAGGGATGAATGAATGAGATGTTTTTATTTGTTCAATAGAATGAATGTCAATACAATGATTATAATTGTGATATCTTATTTTTTTTCTTTTTCTAGATTGGGTTGTACACCCTATAAGGGGTATAGGATTTTTATTTGGTTGTAAAAATCTTTTCTTTTCAATAGATGGGTTGTAAGCTCCATTATAGGAGCATAAGAATTTTTTTATAATTGGAAAATTTTCAGTTTTGTATATCCTTCTATAGTGACCCAAGAGAAGAAAAAAAAGAATGTTGAAGGTTCTTTTTTAGATTCTATGGTAGTTAAAAACCAAAAAACAAAAAAAAACCAAGCATTCTTAGAAGTTCTTGGTTTGAGATCCATAGCAACATAGTGACATCACTTTTGAGCCAAAATCGAGCCTATTTCTAGGAATTTTCTTAAGGCAAATCACATATGGTTTTAAATCTTAGGAAGTCAGAAATCCAACACTTCAAACGGATCACAATTCGGAGTTGAAACAAATAAGATATTGAGAAAACAAAGGCTATGTTTAGTTAAGAAAAACACCCAAAAGGGGGGGGGGGGGGAGGGGGAATTGGGTTTTTAAATTCTTTTCAATCACAACAAAATATAAGCAAAGTAAAGAGATAGAGTTGAGAGAATTCAAACTCGAGTTTATAGTGGTTCGGCACTTGCTTGCCTACGTCCACTCTCCTCAACCTCCTAACCGAGTGAGGGTTCCACTAACTTGAAGCTTCAACCAAGCTTCCAATCTTCTTACACTTGGATTTCGGCTCCAATGGGCTTTTACACAACTTCTTCAAGATTCAACCCTCTTGAAGGCTTTAACACTCAGATTGTTACAAAATATACTCACTCAACCTAGCTTAAAGATGGCTCAAATACAAGACAAAGCTAGGATGACAACAAGAGTGCACTAAATGATATGCAAGTGGTGATTTAATGCACTATGAAATAAATGAGAGCTTTTTGATTAAGAACAGGTAGGTGGGCTTTGAATGCAAGTGTTCTCTTATCAATAAATGAAGTGGAGCTCTCAATTTATAGGTTTCTAAGCTCGGGAGTCAAAATCAGCAAAAGGCAACCTCGTCCGGTTGAGCTAGGGGTCGACCGATTCACTAGCCGTTGGAGCATTTAATGCATGACAGGTTACCGTTGCCTCAACCGGTCTTCGACCGGTAAAGGAATCACCTCGACCGGAAAAAGAAGGCTACTGGGAGAGAGAGAAGGTTTTTAACCTTCCTCGACCGGTCCTCGACCGGACGACCTCAACCGGTTGACCGGTTGGCCATAGCCTCGACCGGTTGAGCCTTTTTGGCCCTAAAAAACCTATTTTTTGATTCCTTACTTTTCTAATACTTAGGCAAGGTCTTTAGGTAAATTATTAAGCCAATTTTGAAACATTTTGCCTAAGGTAAATTAGTTAAAAACTCGGGTTTTAATGAAGTTGACGTTTTAAAGAATAAACCGAGTTTTCTAAAATGCATGAAAACGTATGAAAATCCTAAGTGCACTCATGCATTCATCTTACATTACTTTCCTATGATCTCAAGTCTTCCAAGCGTCTCGATGTTATATCCATTTGGTCATTTGATGAATTTTCAAGTTTATACCTGAGATTCTTAAACATTAAACCAATTAGTTACTTAACCATGGTTTGTTATCATCAAAACCCGATTAGGAGAACCCTTGGGCTAACAAATATAGTGGAATATTAAATCAATTTCAGAATTGGATTCTAGGGGAGTCAATAATCCTATAACTCCCAATTGTCCCCAATCTAAGTTCATATACTATGATGGTATGGTTTATGAGGGTTGGATTGGATATAGGTTCACTCTTATGTATAAAGGTGTTTTGGTAATTACATAAGGTTGCATAGAGGATGGTGAACAAGGTTTTTAGATTAGGCTAATGTTATGATAGAGCCCTTAAAAGCATGACATGATATAATAAATTTAGAATTCATTATTTATTTAATGATATTTCAGTTTCACTTTTATTTATCCCTATTTCATTTATTGTTCGTTCTGAGCATTCTCGCCTAACATCTTTTGCATTGTACATGATTTTAGTGCATTAAGAGTTGCATGGAAGATCTAATTCATAGGTTCCTTGCAAATAGATGACTTGTTCACAACTGGTTCGCGGGTCTAGGCAACCCATTATAGGTTATAGTGCACCACCTCCTAATTGGAAGAATGATTGGTCTTGGCTATCGAGATGGGTTTCCAATGGTAAGTGCACTAATGTGTATGGTTACACATAAGATAGAACCTACAGTCATGACTTAAGACTATCAAGTAGTTATGACCTCACCAAGCTACTTCATTATGTTGTCTCTCAACCTTGAGAGAAAATTAAGCTTGTACTAAAGTTAGTAGTGGCTTTAACCTATGGGAAATATTGTAAATTATCATATATTCCCTATGGATTGAGTCACTATTGATGGAAGCCTGTAAAAATAGGTATTCTCAATAGAGGCACCATGATATCTCATAGAATTGAGACAAAGTGCCCTCTTGGGTCGTAAGAAGGTGTGTTCATAGAAACTATGGTCATGATAGTTCCTTAAGTAGAACTTGACATAGGCTTTTTGAGAGTTAAGACATGTAAGCTAAACACAAAATAAGAGGATCTATAACTCAAGAATAATAGAGGTAGTCTTAAAAGGTTGATAGTTCTCACTTTATTAGATTACGAACACTAGTTCATGGAGAAACTGAACATAATAGATAGTAGGTCACAAACCCAAGCACATAGTATCTCATTGTTGTGTACATAGGATACTAGAGTGTAAATGATTCTCTACTGTGGGATATTGAATCAACTTCATAATTGGATTTTGAGAGAGCCACTACTTCTCTAGATTGCAGTGGTCCTCACTCTGAGTTCATATACCTTATTGGCACGGGTTATAAAGGTCAGATTGGCTCTAGGGTCACTTTTGTGCATAAAGGAGTTTTGGTAACTACGCAAGGTTGCACAAGGATAAGTGAACAAGGTCTCTAGATTGAGCTAATTGATTAATTAATAGGATGTTGAGTTAATTAATCAATTAATACCCAATTTAGGCTAAATTAAGTGATCGAAGCCCATGTGGGTTCAAGTCACTTAAGCCCAGTTAGTAACCTTATAAATATCCCTTAAGGGTTAGAGTTTTCATCACTTTTTATCTTCTACCATCCAAAGAGAAGAAAGAGTCCTAGCCTCCATCCTCTAAAAATCCCCATCGTTTGTGTGATAAGGAACGAGGTTGATTCATCGAGTAGAAGATAATGGGTCTACAAGACTTCTGATGACATCATTTTGATTCTTCAACACTTGTATTTAAGGTTTGGGAACATCCAAACCTAAAGGTTAGTACTTCAATCCTAAAGAACAATTCTTTGTAAAAATCGATATTGCTTCTATTGCTTAAATCTAAGATGCCAACGGTTAATTGATTAATTAAATGGCCATCTAGAGAGAAAGAAAAAGATAATAATAAAAACTCTAATTTTCAATCTAATAAAAAAAACAACTAATAAACTAATGAATGAAAAGAAATAAAAATAAAAACCAAAGAACAAAGAAACTCACTTACCTTTGGAAGATGCAGCCTACTCGCTTTGGATCAGTGGCGTGCATGGTTCTCTTGATGATACCATGGAGATCTTTATGGAAATTGGGATGTGGACCCCTCAAAAGTTGCAGTCGTGGGGATGCTTGTGCATGGACTGGTTGTCTTCAACCCATAGTGTGTTCCATGCTTAGTGAAAATCAAAGTGACGGTTGTCCTAGAAGCAAACTGTGCATGCTCCACTCAACGTGCGCGAACTATCTGTATCTTTGAGAACCTCTTGTAGCGTCTTAATGAACCTAAATTGTAACCTATATATAAAGTGAATGTGGTTGTGGACTGTTTGTAAAGATTCTACAAAGTAATTCCCAAAGTGGCCTGTTGTCGGTGTGTGTCTTCTTGGAGAATAACCACCAACTTTGTGTGTTGTGGATTTACAACTTATGATACCGCCCTTCCTTTCAGAATACGCCCTTAAAATCCAGTCGGTGCATCATGATCGTGATGAATTGTAGAGAATGATAATGGCGGTGATGATCAATATCAAGAGCTAGTATTGGTTGTAGTGAAGCATTGGAATTGCTTTGCATAACTTGGTGTGATGATGTTGTGTTGTTTGGATTCCCTGGATACAGAGGATTGGGCAAGAATTGCCTCTACATGGGGTCACCAACATTAGGTACAGGCCAACCGAGTGGCTTTTGAGAGCGAGGACCAAACTTGGGGCCGCCAAATGCAACATGGCCTCTTAACTCTCCAATCCTAGGCTTCTTAGGATCTGCAAAACGGACAATTACTGGCTGATCACAACCCCTCATAACCTAATTTCCATTTAGTGCATTGATTGATGCCACTACCATATCTCTATTAGAAAGCTTAACAAATCCACAACCACGACTCTGCTTCATGTCGTCATGTACAATGAAGATATCTTCAAAGATGCCATCAAGGGAAAATATTTCCTCCTTGCAAAATCCTCAAGATGATATCCGGTTAACCAAAATAGAGTTGGGGATTGGATTCACACCGAACAATTGTCCTTTGTGCTGCACATGAAGCCCACCAATCCCATTCCGTATGAGAAGGGTCAAGAAGTTGTGGTCTGAATGAGGTGACATTCCCATTGCATACTCTGGCTGAGGATAGGGTAGATAGAGTTTGGCAGTGAGGACTTGTAAACCCGAATCCATATTCATGGTCTTGTTTATATACCACTCTTCCAATCCCAACCTCTTTGATATCCCTTTAAGTAATTCTCCAACTACTTCTCTGATTCTTTGGGTATATTCTAAACAAAGCTCACTGAAGCCCGTCGGTTTGTTGGGAGAGTGAAACCGTGGATGCACGAAGACCTTGAGAAAATCTCTCCATAAAAAAATCTGGTCCATCGTAGCATTGAAGCTTGTGTCGCACCTGATCGGAGATAAAAATGTGGGTCCCTTGAAACTCACGCTTCTTCTCCTCCGTCAGATCAAAGAACCCTCTAAATGCCTCAATCATCCTTGTCATCAGACTCTCTGGCACGCCGTGATTGATCAACATGAAGAAGCCTCATTCTAGGCTTGGTCAAGGTCCTTAATGGCTCGAGAGCGTTGATCACCATCACCAGAGGTGAGTAAGGAGAAGTTGATGATGGGGATGGAGTGTTGTGGGTCAAAAGCGAGGAGTTGATTGGGATCAATGGTGAAGGGGTAGGTGGAAGGGATGGAGGTGAAAACAAAAGATTCGGATAGGGATTTGACACATGTAAAGTTAGGAGGTTGGAGAAGGTTTGGAGTGGCGGTGGCCATGGCGATTGTGCAGCCAAAAATGGAAGGAGAATGGTGGATGCATGGATCTCCAATTGATGGTTGGTGGTTGTGTGGTGATTCCCTTCGATGAAGATGTTTGGTGGTGAAGAGAATCTCTTTCAGAGGCGAATACATCAGCAGTGATGAAGATACAAATGAAAATTTGAACCTTCCTCTCAAATGAAGACGCTAGCAATGGTGAAGATGTGTTGAAAATAGAGGCATTGTATAGGTGTGATGCTTTGGAATCATGAACGAAGAAGCAGTGAAAGAAACCTCTAAATCAACATGTGATGCTTCCATGGTTCTCTTGAAGCTCCCGAAATCCTTGAACAGTGGTCTCAAGATTAATCGATGATTTGTTGATATTCTCCAAAATGACGCACTATTAACGAGTCCTCTGGCATAACATATCTATGTTGATGAAGCTGGTCCCCTGCTCTAACGCTGAATGTGGTGATCAAACGTCGATCTAGTCTTGTCGGAGATGAAGTCCCCTTCTCCAAGAACACCAAGAAAGTCTCTTTCTTTTCTATCTCAATGGTGTGGTTGCACCTTTCTTTTCTCAAGGGTGTCACTCATGTGGGGATCTCCCCTTCTCGCTCTAGAATGGTGTGGTTGCACCTTCTTTAATTTCTCTCTGAATCCTCACGCCCCTCTAGAGATTGTTGTCCCCTTCATCGTGATTCATTCATCCGCTTTATGGTAAGTCTTCTTTCCATGTAACGTTGGCTATTCCCTTCATCCTCAGCCTGATGCTCTCCAAACCACCCCCTTGTACTTTTCTCCAAAACCATCCTCATTCATCCATTATTTATATTCTTCTTTCCTGCCCGAATCCACCCTTCCAAAACCGATGTGGTCCATTTCCATGAGCGTCTTCTGCACCTTCTCGTTGACTCCACCTACATGGAAAAAAACCACTCACCAGCCTGGAGAGAGCCAGTAAGCATCCGCGTGCTGTTGAGTCACCTTCCCAAAAATATTCTCCATCCTTAAGGACGTCTTCCAGCTCCACTTTCCCCAAGTTTCCTTATGCCAAATAAAAAATAAAAATAAAAATAATAAAAAAAGAAAGCAAGAATCCATGAAGTCGAAACCATTCCCGTCATTCAAAATTAACATTCCTTTCACTAAAATTTCAAGAAGTCATTAAATCCCAAATAAGAAAAAATCAATACATAGATAAAAGGTATAATACATAAATAAATAAATATTAGAAATATTTGATATAAAAAAATTAAACTATTGCAACATATAATAATAATTAAAGTGTTAAACTCAAACCACCTAAAATTAAAAAATTCCTTTCATGCAATCATAAAATAAAATAAATAAACAAAATACAAATAATAATAATAATGAAATGATATAAAATAAATCAAAACTCATTTAATCCTAAAATCAATCAATAAAATATATAAATAAAGAAAAACAAGAAAACAAATCTAAGTGTATCTAAATGGGCATAGTGGGTTTAAGGTGGTGCCTAATGGGCCAAGTGTATCCAAATAGGCCTAGGGTGCCTAAGCCTAAGGTGGTGCCTAATGGGATAAGTATATCTAAATGGACCTAGGGTGCCTAAGTGGACCTAAGGTGGTGCCTAATGGGCCAAGCGTACCTAAATGGGCTTAGGGTGCCTAAGTGGGCCTAAGGTGGTGCCTAATGGGCCAAGTGTACTTAAATGGGTCTAGGGTGCCGAAGTGGTCCTAAGGTGGTGTCTAATGAGCCAAGTGTACCTAAATGGGCTTAGGGTGCCTAAGTAGGACTAAGGTGGTGCCTAATGGGCCAAGTGTACCTAAATGGGTCTACGATACCTAAGTGAACCTAAGTCTAAATTAGGGTTGCTAAGAGTCACAATGGAGTTAGATAAATCCCTCAACCAAAGTCCCCAAGGTGGCTTAGAAAAGATAGGCTACACGAGTAGTAATGAACCACCAGGGAATTGCTGTAAAATACCGAACAAATACTTAATAGGACATGCGTTAGGAGGACAAAATGGAAGGTCTACAAGAACGTAGATATTTTATTAAAATATAAATTCTTTTTAATGAATAAATCAAATCAAGTTTTATGAAACTAAATATCTATTTAATATATATATATATATATATAAAGGGTTGTATGTATTTTTCTAGTAAAACCGTTTTTTAGTAAAATTGAAAATATTTTATTTTTTCTAATTTTATCAAAACGAAAAAAACCCCTTTAAAAAAAATAAAGTAAAACCAAAATCTCTTTTTAAGAATCCAAAAATCGTGTGGAGTTAAACCCGCATATTACACAAGTACATCACCAGCAACCCAACCCTAGCTAGGTAACGAATGATAGGTAGAGCCATAAAACGGTCCTTAGAAACTATTTTCTAAGGGTCTAAAACAACCCAGTAGAACCCTTACCAGCTGAGGTGTCCCAGAACCAAATGCAGCCCTGAATCAGATAGCTCCAAAAAGAAAATAATGAAAATGTTGATCTGTTCTGTCCTTCCCATTTACCCTATTGGAGCCGGAGATTGCAGAAGTACAAAAAAAAAAAAAAAAAAGGGAAACAGGAAGCAATCATCACATGCAAGTATAAATAGAGTCATCGTTTCATTGGCAGAATAGTGGCCAATTTTTCCAATGCAAATAAATAAATAAATGCCCACAACCAAGGAATCCATCAAATTTGTTTGAGAATTCATCACGTCCGCTCAACATAACTTGATTCCAACACCACATCAGGACAGCAAGCATCTTCATCAGCAAACTCTTGAGCATCATTGACCAGCAGTTTGCCACCGTCTGGTTCCCTAATGCTCATTTGCTTCTGGGTTCTCATCCATGTCCAATTTATTTATTTATTTTTAATTAAATTTTCTCAACAAACGCATGCTTAGCTACCATCTGCCCAGCCTTCGTCATAGTCTGCCTGTGTGTTTTTCACATTTTGCTCTTTCAGCCGGGCGGTACAGCCCAGCGTACACCTCAACCTCATCCAAGGCTTTCTTCTTCTCTGGTTCTGCAGCTTCTTGAGCTCTGGTCTCCAGCCAAGGTTTTCTTTGCTCCTTCCTTTACTTTCTGAGTTATAAATTTAAAGAAAGCATACTATCAATTTTCGTCGCTTTTGCTTCAGCCTCTTAACTTGGAGCCAGATTCCTTCTGGCTGTCTATCTGATCTGAGACAGGCCACGATTTCGAGGACTATGCCCAACGTCCTTCTCAACTCTCCCCACTTTTGATTCCCTGCATTAGGAGTTTACTCATCAGGACCAATGTAAAATATAACCCAAACAAGAACGTGTGATAGTTAGTTCGCTAGCATCCATAGAGGTGGTACTGAGGCGTTAGAGGTGCGTAGTTTCATGGTTTGTAAATGGTTCTGGTGATTCAAAGAAAAACAATGATGATCCTCACCGTGCAAATGTGTTTAGAGTGGACTGTTTAAGCACCTATCAATTAGTAAAAGACAATGACATTACTAACCAGTAGCTAAGATGAAGTTCGTCTAGATTCATGGAGTTTAGTTCTGTACAATCCTCATACATTTCTTTCTTGAAGGTCCATCACCTGTAACCAGCTCCTTGATCGTGGAAACAACAGAGTTGAGATCAAGATCAATTTGTGACAAAGGCCAAAGAGGAAAAATTTTCCATTAGCTAAATGCAGTTTTTCAGGATCATCATAATATATAGATCCATGACTTTAAAGAAATTCTACTAGCTGGATGTCATGAATGACAGCATAACTTTTAATATGTCCATTCTCTGGGACAATCTAATGAAGTCATTTTATCACCCTATGAAATTCCACTTAAACCAACATTAAGAAAAAAAATTAGCAATCAAGAAGAAAAAACACTTACATCTCAAACAGTGGTTTTCTTGGTTGAGGTTGATCAGACTCCAAATAATCAGATGATACTTGCATGCTATGCAGCTGATTTTGAAGTCGATAAAAGCTCTTCTCCTCAGTATGAGACGGAGGAACAGGTATCTAAAAATATTGGAAGGTGGCCAATGTTTGGTGAGCTTTGCCATGTTTTACCGTTTCACTTACCTTCGACACCCTTGGCTTAGGATTAGGAATATATTGCCATTATCTGTAGGGTGACTCTTAAGCTTGTCAAACAGCTGAATTGCAGAGAGTGAAGGGACAAAGCAGGCACGAAAGGGAGAGTGATGGAAGCACAATCTTAATTCTTTGATGTAACTTCCAATCCATAGCTCCCATGTTTGTGCCACAATCAATTGGTCCCCTTGTACGTGCTTAAGCTGCTCTCACTACACTGCTTGATTTGGATTTCTTGATTTCAGCAGGGTCGCTTGAGTGGTTCTTTCTCTTCAGTAAATCCCGCGTTATCAAGAATAACATCATCTTCCTCTTTTGTTGCCACCCTACCAACTGTCCTGTTGGATGGAAATGAAAAAAGTAGGATCAATCACTTTAAGAGACATGCAATATATGCTAGGATATTGGATAGAAGTCACTCTTGTTCTATTCAATTAGACTGTCACACAAGCTATTTTGAGTTCCTATTTAGCCTTAACAGAACAATAAAAATTAAACTCCAAAAAAAAATTAAGTGATTCGAAATCAAAATCAAATAAATACATACCTCTTTCCGAATCCACTCATTCCATTAACTTTTTTTATATATCCATCAAAAGCAAACCTAAATTAAAAGATAACAAAATTATCTAAAGTACGTATTAAGATAATAAAAAATGGGCCATGAAGCTTAAAAGAAATTTGGAAATAAGAAAATTAATTGCCTCTCAAAGAATAGCTAAAAAGGAAAGAGAAGTTTAACATATTTTATGCCAACTATGCATATATCTTCTAAATATTTCAACTTTTAATTACTCCCCAAGCATTTCAACATTCTTTTAGTAAGTAAACAACAAAATTTTATCCATTGTAAAAGTCAAACCATCTCCATGCAACTTATCACCTTCTCATGTGCATTATCACTTTTTTTTTTCCTTTTTTTTTTTTTCTAAATCTAGTGATGAATCACGAAGGCAAGTAATGCTAAAGTACTAGGGTTTTGAGGCACAAATAACTTGAGAGGATCTTAATAATTCAATTCAAAATATATAAATAAATAACCAATAATCTAAAAGTTTCCAAGAATTTTGTATGTATTGAGTAAAAAAAAGATTGAACATATATAGAATCCAAACACATGAGTGTAGTACTCCTTTGTCCAACTAAAAATTAAATAACTAGGTTAATTCTTACTGTCATCAGAGAATACTATAATTTAAGTCTTATGATTCTCATTTATGTCACGTCAATATGAAATAACTTTGAAGTTCAAAAGAAAAAATAATTCATATGCGTGCTATGTTACAATTACTTTTTCTTATGTTTTAGTCAATAAAATACATTTGCAGTCCAATATGGAATGCTTGAGAGCTCACAAACAAAACAACCTATATGGAATAAACAACATTCATATTTCCCAAAATTTTACCATGAACATTTAATTTGTGATTTAAATCAAGAGATTTCAAGGTACATAGGCCAAAACATACCTCTAGGTGAAGGTGACATTTTCTCCCCTTGAATTGGGGATAAGTGTTCACCTTTGACCACAAGAAATAGAAGTTCTCTCTTATTCAACCATGGAAAAGGCTGAATTTAGCTGAACCATGAATAACTAAAATCTTCTTTTGCGCTCTTGTCTAACCCCCTTGTTCACCTTTTCATCACAAAATGTAATGTATCCCAACAACATTCTTATCGTGTAGAGATTATAATTATTATTTAATAGATGAGAGTTAGGGATGTCAATAGGTTAATTTGATCCAGGATTGATCACTCCCATCCTTGTTCTACCATTATAATAAGAGGAATTTCTCATGCCTGGGCCAAACTTGTGAAGGGACTGGAGCGACAAATTGAGGTGCCTAAGCACATTTGATCTTTATCCTTGCCCTATTTGACCTTGGATCTCTATAGTCCAACTATGCTAAAATGGATCAAGTATCAACAATTACCATGAAAAACACACTAAAAAAGTGATTAAAGGGGTTTCTCATTATAGTAATCATACATTACAAATAAAATCAAGATCACTTACCCACTAATTCTTTTTATTATTTTTTATTTTTTATTTATTCTTAAACAAGTTAAAAGGGTAGACCGCTAAATAATAATAATAGTGGGTGGAAATTGTTGGCAATCAAGTGATAGTAGAAAGCATAATGGACCATTAAAAGAGATGACGAGAATACCGCATATGACCGCAATATTGATAGCAACAATTACGAAAGCGATGTGGACAATAATGGCAGCAGAGACAACTATGACACTAGAACTATCATTTGAGTGAAGCTACGACTCCTCGACCAAGTTCCTCCCAAGGGGATGAAGTTTATTTATAGGAGCTAGCTTTTTTAATTCCAAAGAGTTAGGATGATTGGCTAGAGGTTGAAACTCATTATTTGATGTCAAAGAAAATGAGGATGACTTTAAGAGAAGATGGTGTGATGAGATTTAGGGTTAGGGATTTGAAAATGAGAGTTTTGGCATATGGAATTGGGATTACCTTTTCCCATTCTTCGCTTTATATGAGGAGTGTTTGGGAATATTGAGAATTATAAAAAGCACATTTGTCTTTTCACTAATAAGAGAGGGAGCCAAGGTCGGTTAACACAAAACCAAAACCCAAGGAGGATAATCCCATGTTGGACTTAGTCAAATTAGGAATTTTCAAACCCACCCATTAAAAGGTTGGGTTGGGTTATCCAAAATTTTTATGTTATTGACATTCCTAAGGATAGTTAGTACGACATAAAAATCATAATCAATTATTACTACCCAGGGAGGAAAACCCCATATATAATGCAACAATTTTGGAAAAATTACACTTCAAAATCACCCATTAAACAAAAAACTCACTCTTTATTGAAAACACCACATATTTTAGAATCAATTGATAATTCAAGCAAAACAACCAGACCACCCCCAAAACTATATCGATGCTGATTCAAAGGTGGGTCTCAAAGTTCAGAAATGAGTGAATTTTATCCAAAAAAACCTAAAAAAGTTCTTAAATGAATGAAAAAACATGCACTGAACATACATACAAGCCAATTTTCCATCCAGGGCTTTGAGAGTTGGTCCATGGTGATGTGACATGAATATTGGATTCTCCATAAGCTATGAAGTTACTAAATGCTGTCTAGTTTAACATATTTTTTCTTCTACAGTATATGGATTAAAATGTTATTTGTCCCAAAAACTGATAGGTGAGATGTTAGTTCTATAATATTCTAACAAAAAGGACTTAATAACATTCTAATCAATTGGACACATTTGTAATAATCCAACTAATCTATAACAAATTAATACAATTGAGCATATAAATAGCTTAAATATTTAAAGGCAAACAAGTTTTGAGATGAAATAGCACATAAATATATAATATGAATAGAACATGAGCTAGTGATAATGCCACTCAAACATGAACAGACTGTTAATCAACTATCTACATTGAATTACAGTCTGTTTCTGACACATAAAAGATAGAATTTCTACCAAGAATGGGGTGCACCTGTCCTAGAAAAAAACATACAAACAAATAAATAACAAAACAAACAAATTGCATGTTTCTAATCCATAAACATAGCAGATTTCTATGATCAACCAGAAGAAACAACTAGTGGCAAAAAAAAAGTTGCAGAAAATAGATTTGAGTATGAAAACCAGAGGAAACAGAAAATAGGATTTACAAAACCAAAACCTCTTACAAAGAGAGAAAAAAAGAAAAGCAGAAATCATACTTGAAAACCTCGAAATCCTCTGCCAAGCCAAAATCCAAAACCCTAAAAAATCAGATAGAAGGCAAGAAAACTAGAGAATGAAAATAAAAATAAAAATAGTGAATGAATGAAATAAAAATGTAAAGAATAAAAAAAAAAAAACAGTGAAAAAAATTATCTTTGAAAGTTGGTATCAGCAATGATGATGGACGAATGGGCTCTTAGTGGGTTCAACATTCTAAAGTGAGTAGGAGTGGTTTTCCTTATATAGTGGCTCTATGGTTGTGGGAAACCCCATCTGACTGCGTCTATTGGGCCATAGATGGTAGCGGCCCATTTCTTCCTGTGGCTATAAGACCTTTTATAGCAATGACCCATTAATCCTACGGCTCAATTAAGTATGAGGCTACATACATGTTTTGGTTGTGGAATTTTTTTGGCCCCAACTAAAATCATGTTACTGTAACTCACTTTTCTTGAAGTGAGACTAATCTTGGTCTAGAAAATTTTGGTATTAATTGGACCAATTAATTAGGTCCCAAATTATTTTTAAATTTTTTTAGTCATTATTAAATTTAAAGTTCAAGTCTCACTTTATTTACATCTGTTTTATAGGGATAAAATTGAATAAAGTGCTAATTGTGTATGAAGGAGAGCTAACCGATTCATTCTAGAACAGTTCTTGTTTGGAAAATTGTGGTGTCAATGGGTCAATAATTGAGTCACAAATTGTTTTTAAAAATTAATAAATACTTTGATAAAATTTTCATATCAAGTCCTACTTGAGTTAAACTTTGTTTGCCCAAAAAATAAATTCAAACGAGTTCATGGGAAATTCTATCTGAGAGTGTTGTGCAGACAGCATAGAGTAGATGTCTAGCTACTTCGGCTTTCTTTTTGAGATTTTAATCAAATTCTCACAACCTTTGGATTAAGATACTTGCTTAACATCTTAGCGACTCCAAAACATCTCAGCATGGTCTGATTGACCGAATCTGTTGGGGAGAGTAGATTAGCTAAGACTTCAAATTCTTAGCAAGACTTGATTCAGAATTCTTAAGATGGATGGAGTTAAACCCGCATATTACACAAGTAAATCACCAGCACCCCAACCCTAGCTAGGTAACGAATGATAGATAGAGCCATAAAACCCGAAACAACGGTCCTTCGAAACCATTTTCTAACTTAGGGTCTAAAACAACTCAGTAGAACGCTTCGCAGTTGAGGTATCCCAGAACCAAATGGCAGAAAAGAAACAGGAAGCAATCATCACATGCAAGTATAAATACAGTTGTAGTTTCATTGGCAGAATAGCTGCCAATTTTTCCAATGCAAATAAATAAATAAATGCCCACAAACAAGGAATCCATCAAATTTGTTTGAGAATTCATCACGTCAGCTCAACATAACTTGATTCCAACACACCTCAAGACAGCAAGCATCTTCAGCAAACTCTTGAGCATCATTGTCCATCTGGTTGCCACTATCTGGTTCCCTAGTGCTCATTTGCTCCTGGGTTCTCGTCCATGTCCATTTTTTTTTTTTTTTAAATTATTGAACAATCTTAACAAACCCATGCTTAGCTACCATCTGCCCAGCCTTCTTCATGGTCTGCCTGTCTGTTTGTCACAGCCTAGCGTACACCTCATCCTCATCCAAGGCTTTCTTCTTCTCTGGTTCTGCAGCTCCTTGAGCTCTGGTCTCCAGGCAAGGTTTTCTTTGCTCCTTCCTTTACTTTCTGAGTTCTAAATTTGAAGAAAGCATACTGTCCATTTTTTGCCACTTTTGCTTCAGCCTGTAAGTTGGAGCTAGATTCCTTCTGGCTGTTTATCTGATCTGAGACAGGCCACGGTTTCAAGGACTACGCCCAACCTCCTTCTCAACCCTCCCCACTTTTGACTCCCTGCATTAGGAGTTTACTTATCAGAACCAATGTAAAATATAACCCAAACAAGAATGTGTGCAACTTAGTTATGCTAGCATCCACAGAAGTGGTATTGAGGCGTTAGAGGTACGTAGTTTCATGGTCTTGGAAAAGGTTCTGGTGATTCAAAGAAAAACAATGATGATCCCCACCAAGCCAATATGTTTAGAGTGGACTATTTAATCACCTCTCAATTAGTAAAAAACAAAGACATTACTAACCAGGAGCTAAGATGAAGTTCCTCTAGATTCATGGAGTTTAGTTGTACAATTCCCACATACTTCTTTCTTGAAGGTCCATCACCTGTAAACAGCTCCTTGATCCTGAAAACAACAGTATCGAGATCAAGATCAATCCATGACAAAGGCCAAAGAGAATTTTTTCCATTAGCTAAATGCAGTTTTTCAGGATCGTCATAATAGATCCACGACTTCAAAGAAATTCTGCTAGCTGGATGTCGTGAATGACAACGTAACTTTTAATACCTTCATTCTCTGGGACAATATAATAAAGTCTTTTTATCACCCTGTTAAATTCTACTTAAACCAAAATTTAGAAAAAAATTAACTATCAAGAAGAAAAAACACCTACTTCTCAAACAGTGGTTTTCTTTGTTGAGGTTGATGAGACTCAAAATATTCAGAAGATACTTGCATTCTATGCAGCTGATTTTGAGGTCGTTTAAAACTCGTCTCCTCAGTATGAAACCGAGGAACAGGTATCCAAAAATATTGGAAGGTGGCCAATGTTTGGTGAGCTTTGCAATGTTTTACCGTTTCACATGCCTTCGACACCCTTGGCTTAGGAATATTATTGTCCTTATCAGTTGCTGACTCTTAAGCTTAAACAGCAGAATTGCAGAGAGAGAGACGGGACAAAGCAGGCACGAAAGGGAAAGTGATGGAAGCACAATCTTAATTCTCTGATGTAACTTCCAATCCATAGCTCCCATGTTTGTGCCACAATCAATTGCTCCCCTTGTGCTTAAGCTGCTCTCACTACACTGCTTGATTTGGATTTCTTGTTTTCAACAGGGTCGTTTGTGTGGTTCTTTCTCTTCAGTAAATCCCTCGTTATCAAGAGTAACATCATCTTCCTCTTGTGTGGCCACCCTACCAACTGTCCTGTTGGATGGAAATGAAAAAAGTAAGATCAATCACTTTAAGAGATATGCAATAGATGCTAGGATATTGGATACAAATCACTCTTGTTCTATTCGATTAGACTGTCACCCAAGCTATTTTGGGTTCCTATTTAGCCTTAACTGAACAATAAAAATTAAACTCCAAACAAAGTTGAGTGATTCGAAATCAAATTCAAATAAATACATACCTCTTTTCGAATCCGCTCATTCCATTAACTTTTTTATATATCCATGAAAAGCAAACCTAAATTAAAAGATAACAAAATTATCTAAAGTACTTATTAATATAATAAAAAATGGGCCACGAAGCTTAAAAGAAATTTGGAAATAAAAAAATGAATTCCCTCTCAAAGAATATCTAAGAAGGAAAGAGAAGTTTAACATTCGCACAAAAGAATCTTAGTACGTAATACCATATTTTATGCCAACTATGCATATATCTTCTAAATATTTCAACTTTTAATTACTCCAAGCATTTCAACATTCCTTTAGTAAGTAAACAACAAAATTTTATCCATTGTACAGGTCATACCATCTCCATGCAACTTAGCCCCTTCTCATGTGCATTATCACTTTTTTTTTTTTTCCTTTTTTCTTTTTCTAAATCTAATTAAAAATCTAGTGATGAATCACTAAGGCTACAAGTTGTAGGGTTTTGCGGCACAAATAACTTGAGAGGATCTTAATAATTCAATTCAAAATATATAAATAAATAATGAATAATCCGAAAGCTTCCAAGAATTTTGTATGTATTGAGCCAAAAAAGATTGAACATGCATATATAGAATCCAAACACATGATTGTAGTAGTCCTTTGTCCAACTAAAAATCAATTCTTACTGCCATAAGTGAATACTATAATTTAAGTCTTATGATTCTCATTTATGTCACCTCAATATGAAATAACTTTGAAGTTCAAAAGAAAAAATAATTCATATGCATGCTATGGTGCAATTACTTTTTCTAATGTTTCAGTCAATAAAATACATTGGCAGTCCAATATGGCTTGCTTGAGAGCTCACAAATAAAACAACCTATATGGAATAAACAACATTCATATTTCCCAAAATTTTACCATAAACATTTAATTTGTGATTTAAATCAAGAGATTTCAAGGTACATAAGCCAAAACATACCTCTAGGCGAAGGTGAGATTTTCTCCCCTTGAATTGGGGATAAGTGTTCACCTTTGATCACAATAAATTGAAGTTCTCTTATTCACTCCCATCCTTGTTCTACCATTATAATAAAAGGAGTTTCTCATGCTTGGGCCAAACTTGTGAAGGGATTGGAGCGACAAATCAGGATGCCTAAGCACATTTGATCTTTATCCTTGCCTATTTAACCTTGGATCTCTATAGTCCAACTATGCTAAGATGGATCATGTATCAACAATTACCATGAAAAAAACACTACAAAGAGATTAAAGGGGTTTCTCATTATAGTAATCATACATTACAAACAAAATCAAGATCACTTATCCACTAATTCTTTGGTTTCTTTTTCATTTATTCTTAAACAAGTTAAAAGGGTAGGCTACTAACTAATAATAATAATAATAATAATAATAATAATAATAATGGGTAGAAATTGTTGGCAATCGAAGTATAGAAGAAAGCATAATGGACCATTAAAAGAGATGATCAGAATACTATATATGAACGTATATTGATAGCAACATCTATGAAAGAGATGTGGACAATGATGGTAGCAGAGACAACTATGACACTAGAACTATAATTTGAGTGAAGCTATGACTCCTTGATTGAGTTCCTCCCAAGGGGATGAAGTTCATTTGTAGGAACTATCATGTCAATTTCCTTCCTTAAGGGCTTTGATATTTGGTAGTGGGTTTTTTTTCCTTTTTTTTTTTTTTTGTTTTTGTAAACTTGAAATTTTTGCTGTTTTTTTAATTCCAAATAGTAAGGATGGTCAATTAGAGATTGAAGCTCATTATTTGATGTCAAAGAAAATGAGGATGACTTTAAGAGAAGATGGTGTGATGAGATTTAGGGTTAGGGATTTGAAAATGAGAGTTTTGACATATGGAATTGAGATTACCTTTTCCCATTCTTCACTTTATATGAGGAGTGTTTGGGAATATTGAGAATTATAAAAAACACATTTGTCTTTTCACTTCTAGGAGAGAGAGAGAAGGTGGGTTAACATAAAACCAAAACCCAAGGAGGATAATCCCATGTTGGACTTGGTCAAATTAGGAATTTTTAAACCCACCCATTAGAAGGTTGGGTTGGGTTATCCAAATTTTTTTTATGTTATTGACATTCCCAAGGATAGTTAGTACCACAAAGATTAAAAGCGAAACCAAAATTAGTTATGTAGATAAATAACACTTTTGGGAAAATAAATTAAAACTATTTACTATTTTTGATAAAAAAATAAGAATGAATAAAAATTATTAGAAACTTGTGTTCAAAAATTATTTTTGAAACTTTTCATTTTCTCTTTTGAAAATGGGTAATTTGAAAAATGTTAAAATTTTAAATTTGAGTTTTAAAAAAGGTAAGTACTTTAAAAATTGAAATATATATATATTTTAAAAAAACCAAATATTTTCATCATTAGTTTCATTTGAGAAAAAAAGAATGATGTAATACTTATTTTCATTGCCAACCTTAGATGCCTACTTTCAACAAATTAATTCATGTTGTCCATTGTCCTATTTGACGGTAATTAAAGAATAGGACCAATCACTATTAGAAACATGTTATACTAGGATATTAAAGAATAAAAAACTCTTGTTCATTACTTAACTTTGTAAACAACATGCAATTTTGTGGACATGCATCTATATTTTTGTAATCAAGCTTAAGATCACAAAGCATTTTTTTATTTTTTGCTTCATACTAATTGCCTAGAAAATTATCACCCTTAGGAAGTGCCTCCTTTAATAGTTCTAATGAGATTGTGAATAACTTATTGCTCCATCCATTGAGGCACTTCATGTGAATCAACCTTATGACAAAAGTTAACTTCGTGAATTTAGTACAACTAGGAAATAATTCCTTCTTCACATCCTTTAAAAAATTGTAATTTGTTTTTTGCTTTGTCATTCAGTTCTTCAAGGTCAATATCAACATTTGAAATTTCATTTTCTTCTAACACATTACTAGTGTCTAGCATCCCAAATGCATCATGTAGAAATCCATGCATTTATATCATCATGAGGTTCATCTTCAAAGTCATTATATGTTAACTCATCAAACTCGTATTCATCATGCATCACCTAATGGACATAGTTTCTAGCTATTCCATAGTTTTGCAAATGACTATGCATAACTTGTTTATTCTGCATTAGACAATTGTTGCAACGAACTCAAGGACATGATAGCTTGTCACTTCTAGGAGCATTGTTGAAGGCAAATTCCAAGAACTTTAAAACCCCATTATCATATTCTAGGCTCACCCTTGACTTTTGCATCCAACTTTATCTCTTGGCATTTCCGTAATTATTTCCTCTAACCACATGAAAATTGATATGAGCATGTCAACTTACGATGCATGTGTGCATTTTAACATCTCTAACTTCTTAATTTAGGTGGTAGTTTCTATCCCATATAAGAATACATAATCCCTATTAGTCAAACTCTAATATGCTTCATTTCATTTAAGAAAGAATTCGGTAGCATTTCCCCATAGTTCTCAAAGTACACAAAATGTGTAAGACATATTATTTGACTTTGTCCAAATATGCACTCAAAGAACAAAGGCATGACTTCTGAAATCTCTTCAAAATGAATCAAATATAAGAGAATAATTTCATAGATATTATATTTTCCTATACCGTCAAATAAGACAATTCAAATATCATTTGTAGACAAACAACTCTTAATCACATATTAGACAAATTGAGAAATTGTCAACTTGAAATAAATTCATTGATAGAACCATTTTCACTCTTTGACAACTTAAATGTTTTTAGTATGTAATTAGATAAACTTTTATCTCACAAGGATACTTGAATGGGAAGTCTAAGGTTTCATGCATGCATATATGAAGAACTAAAGTGAGAAATTTTCTTATTTATATAGAAGATAAGGAACGAATAAAAATATAAAAGGGTAATTATAGTTGGAAAATAAAGGAAAGAACAAAGTAAAATGTTTTGATCTTGTATTCAACTACAACGTTACAATCACTAGACATTCAGTCAAGTTGGTGGGCTTAAACTGAATCTTGTCAGTACAAATCGTGTAGTACAAAAATGAATTTAAGTGATCTTAGAACCTACTTCATGCAATCTTGTTTTTGTTTATTTTTAATAAACTTCCATGATAGAAACATATCATTTAGGCCTTAGTCAAATTAACCTATGCCTTAGTTAGACATTTCAATTTGGCTTATGTAAGTTTAAGAACATTTTCAAGATTTCATTTCATTCCTAAAAAAAAAAACAATGTGGATCTCACAGATGTTGAGGTAAAAAAAATTATAGATTTATATTCATTTCTATAGAATCTCTTCACAAGAGAAGATATTGATGGAACTCATCATTTTTTATATCTAGATGAGTCCTATGGATGAAAAAGATGAAAAGCTTGTAAAACAAAGCAGTGTTTGCCTTAAAAGACAATCTTCGGAAGAAGACTTGATTGATAAGGTGAAGGACACAAAATATGATAAATAATTTTTTAAGTTATATAACTTTTTATTTGCAATTTTACCTCTTATTTTAAAATAAAATATTTTCACAATGGTGACATATTAGTGTCATATGTGCCTCCCAAAGGCTCGACACTAGTGTTCTCTAGTAATGAACTAAATGTCCCATGTTTAAGTCTCCCTAGTATTTAAGCTAAAGGGAAAAACTCGAATATCTCCATTTTGCAAGTTTGGATCAGATTAGAAACATGCATAACTATCCTGGGTTTATTTTAAATCCTATGCACAGTGGAAAAATAACATTTTTATACTTTTAAAAGGATTTTGAAAGTGATAACGAAAACCATACCTCAAATTTAGATGTTCCCAAATCAAATCCACATGTTAAAGATGAAGATTGAAATCGTAGAAGTCTCGTAAACCCAAAGTCTTCCACACGATGACTCGAACCTTGATCTTGACACACTTCTGGTGGGGAGGAAAAGAGGGTGGATGCTATGGCTTTTTTACTTTCCTAGATGGTAGAAGACAAAAGCTATGGAAACCCTAACCCCTAGGGGGTATTTATAAGGTTCCTAAGTGGGCTTAAGTGACTTGAGTCCATATGGGCTTGGGTCATCTAATCTAACCCAAAATGGGCCCTAATTAATTAATTAACCTAATAGGGCCTACTAATTAATCAATTAGCCAAATCCAGAGACCTTGCTCACTTACCCCTATGCAACTTTGTGTGATTACAAAAATGCCCTTATGCACAAAAGTGAACTTAAAGCCAATTCGATCCTCATAATCCATGCCAACAAGGTAAATGAGCTTAGAGCGAGGACCACTGGGACCCATAGGAATATTGGCTCCCTCAGAATCCAATTCTAAAGTTGATTCAACATCCCACTATAGAGAATCAATTGAATTCTAGTATCTTATGTAAATAACAACAAGACACCAAGTGCTCAGGTCTGTAACCTGCTATCCATTGTGTTCAGTCTCCCCATGAACTGGTGTCCATAGTCTAACAAAGTGAAAGTTATTAGCCTTTTAAGACTACTTCTGCCATCCTTGAGTTACAAATCCTCCTATTGTGTGTTTAATTGACATATCTTAGCTCTCAAAGAGCCTATGTCAAGTTCAACTAAAGGAACTACTATGGTCATAGTTTCCATGAACACACATCCTTAGGATCATCCAAGGGGTCACATTGTCTCAATCCTAAGAGATATCATGGTGCCTCTATTGAGAATACCTATTGCTATTGGCTTCCATCAACAATGACCTAATCCATAGGGAATATATGATCAACTTATGATTTCACCCGTAGGTCAAAGTCATTGCTAACTTTAGCACAAACCTAATATTCTCTCAAGGTTGAGAGACAACATAATGAAGAAACTTGGTGAGGTTATGACTACTTGATAGTCTTAAGTCATGACTCACCATAGGTCCTGTCCAATGTGTAACCATACACACTAGTGCACTCACCATGGGAAATCCATTCCAATAGCCAAGACCAACCATCCCTCCAATTAGGAGGTGGTGCACTATAACCTCTAATAGGTTGCCTAGACCCATGAACCAGTTGTGAACAAGTCATTTATTTGCAAGGAACCCATGACTTAGATGTTCTGTGCAACTCTTAATGCACCTAAGTTACGTGCAATGTAAAAGATGCAGACAAGAATGCTCATAAAGTATAATGCAGGGAATAAGGATAGAAAAAGTAAAACTGGAATACTATTAAATAAATAATGATGAATTCCAAATTTATTACATTATGTCATGATTTTAAGGGCTCTATGCTAACATTCCCCCACTAACCTTCAAAGAATCATGCCTATAAAGCATGCCAGATACTCATTTGAAACCTATGTTATCCCTATGACCAATAAAGACTCTCCCTGTCAATGTCTTAGTAAAGGGATCTACCATGTTCCCCACAAAAGGTATATTGTCAACCATCATGTCACCCTCTAAACTATCTTAACAATTTGGAGCACAAACACATAATCCCTCGTTCTCTGAAGATACTTAAGTATATGCTTGACAACTATCCAATATTCTAAACCTGGATTAGACTAATATCCACTCACCATACCCACTTTAAAGCAAATATCTAGCCTAGTACAGAGCATCACTTAAAAAAGACTACTCACTGTAAAGGCATATGGTAATGACTGCATGCACTCTTTCTCCTCAGGTGTTTTAGGACACTAATCTTGAGAAAGGGGAATTCTATGCCTAAAAGGTAACAAACCTTTCTTGGAATCCTACATCACATACTTGACCAAAAGCTTATCTATGTAGGTAGCTTGAGATAGCACTAGTTTCCTATTCTTGCGGTTCCTAAGGACCTTAATCCCAAGAATATATTGCATTTCTCCTAGATCTTTCATCTGGAACTAAGTAGATAACCAGATCTTTTTTAATACCCATACTTCCCATATATAAACACAAAAAGGTTCATATATGTGATTATGCACTAACTCTAAACATTCCTTGGTTCCAAGTCCTTTAAAAATAAATGGGCCTTTTGGTCATTTTACCATCTATATAGGATTCATAGACTGAAATATTTTTTGGATTAAGAAGGTCCAGACTTAATTAGTCTTTGGATCCTATATAGATTAATATGACCTAGGCTTTAGAAGCCAAATGTTTGATTAGTACTAGGTTCATTCTTTTAGTGAGATTTGACTATTCTCATTACTTGGCAAAGTGATAATGGAGTCTCACATAAAAAAAGTAATACCTCCCACTAACTTGCACAACTAATCTTACAACTACATCTAAGGTAAGTACAATCCCATCATGTGACCTTTTCACTTGTTGAAAACTTTGTAAAGAACTACAAATAGTGGGCCTATAATCTATCCACCATAATTGGTGAAATCCACCACCATGTATTCAACAACAAGAACATAATGTGTACTTGCCTATCCTTAGGGACTCCAAGCATTCCTTTTTTAAGTGTCCTAAAAGGTCACAAAGGAATCATTGCCGATGAGTTTGTTCTCTCATTCATTTTCTTGAACTCCCCTTATTTAGTGTTGTTTTTCTTCTTCTTGGTAGAAAAACCTGAAGAACCTTGACTTCCATATGTACACCCTTTTACTCTTTGAGAATCTTCTTACCCATCCCAAAGGAATTTGGTAAGATCTCTAAGATAACTTGAATCCAAGTGTTTATAATAGTCTTAAGGGAAACTTGTCTATTTGACTTGCCCTTATCACCAAATAACCCTTGCAACTTTAAAGAGAATATCATAGATTATGGCAATAGACAGGTGTTGCTTTTCAAAGAAATTAGTTAAAGACCTAACTATGAGAGACTTAGTCTTTTGATCCGTCTTATGCCACATTTGATATGTTTCTCTTACTTTACGATAGGTTTATTAAAAAGAAATAACAAACTCAACCAAAATCAGCTTCTATGCAATTAATACTATATCCAGATTATTTTCAGTATATAATTAGGTCCAATTTAAATAAAAGATAATAGGTGAAAAGTTGAATACATGATATCTATAATAAATATAATAATTCCATGCATTAATAAAAAGAAATTGAGCATTCAAGGCAAGTTGGTAATTAATTTAGATATAGTGCTCTCAAAGTACATATATCCATGCAAGGTATCCTATTATCATAAGAATCAAGCTTACTTTAGGTAGGTCATGACACTTATTACTGGGTAGAGACCCTTTTTAATTAATCAACCTCCCTTAAACCTCGTAGGTTATCCAAAGGCATTAATCAACATACCTTTATGTTTAGCCCTTAGCCCATGCAAGTGGGACCACTTTAGGTGATTCTACCACTTCATGTCTAAGTTAAGCGTGTAACTAAGATCCTTGACATCAATGTTACCAAATGAAGAGTTCCGTCTTTAGGATTGACCACTCCCACTACAAACATATATAGTCTTGTCCATAAAGGATAGTCCATATCCCTTAATTCCTTGGGCCACCCCATCTTTAGGATGGTGATGGGCCCAAAATCAAGATGGGCTTGATCTTGGAGGCTATGACTTGCCTATGGCCTACCCCCACTTAATATTTTGGAAAAGAGACTTTAAGATAATTTTGGTAACTATATTAAAATAAATTATCTATCATGAGAATTTCCAAAACTTTTATTTATTATTTGAATTGGGACTCCTGTGCCAAATAGGGATATATTTCATATTCCTTATCCTTGAACTTTCCTTTTCAAACTAAATGGTTTCCTCCTTCTCCTAGGGAAGGAGAGCTTGGAGGACCAATATAGGTGTCATTTTCGTTCTCTCTAAGTGGATGGGAGCTTGGAGAACCACCTAACCCAAATAAAAGAAATTCCCAAAAGGAATTTGAAATTCCAAATGACAACAACCAATTTCTTAAATAAATAATAACGGAAATAAAACTCATGAAAATTTATTCTTTTCAGAAAATCCAAAATTACCATTTTAATTTATTTTATTTGAAACAATATCTTGGTATGCTATCTCAATTATGAATTATCTATCATATGTTTTTCCAAAAATAATTTATTTCTTTAAATTAGAATCTTATGTTAAATTGGAAAGATTTTATTTCATAAAGACTTGAAAAAATAAAACATCTTCCTTTAAAATCTAAAAATATTTATTTATTTATTTATTTAAAAAATCTCTAAGTGTTTAATTTTGAAAAGGAAGTAAGTTCCTTATTTCTTTCCAACTTGTCATTTCCTAAAATAAAATTTTCCTAATTCCTAGCACATTCCAATTTAATAAATTATCTAAAACAAGGAAAAAAAAAAATGAAAACTCATTAACTTAAGAATACCAAAATATATTCTATGCCAAAAAAAAAATAAAAAAACATGAAAGACATAAAAGAAATTAAATAAATAATTCCCGTGGCCTTAGGGATCCTATTGCAAATTTGGTAACTAAAATTTGGATAAAATCCAAATTACCAAAATAGCCCTATAACCAAAGATAGGGTTAGTGAAAAAAGAAAAACCCAATGGGCCCAAAAAAATTCAGCCCAAATAACCAAAAACAATTTGAATTAAACTTCATCTTGTAATTGCATGCCCTTTGCGCAAACACTTTGTGATGCTTCGGATTGCTTCCACATTCTCTATAGGTTACAAAGAATGATAAACAAAAAAAAAAAAAAAAAAAAGGATTTTTACAACAAAATCCTATACTCTAGAGATTGAGAGTTTACATATCATTCTAAGATAGAAAATGGATTTTTACAAAAGAATAAAAATCCTATACTTCTTATGAGACTTACAACCCATCTAGGAAAAGTAAAAACCAATCCATGTAATTATTAAATCCCAAATAAAAAACAATCATAATAAAGAACACACATTAATTATCCCTAGGGCCATGGGATAAACAAAAACCCTGCAAAAATAAGTTAGCACACCCTAGAATGGTTTTAGCATGATTACTAACCTATGGCTTTGATACCAGTTGAAGAGAAAAATCTGGATCTCTCTATTTCCCAAGTCCGGATCAAGTTAGGAACATGCATAACTATCTTAGGCTTTTTCTAAATCCTATGAACAGTGGAAAAATAACATTTTTATACTTTAAAAGGATTCAGAAAGTGCTAACAAAAACCATACCTTAGATTCAGATGTTCCCAAATCAAATCCACATGGTGAAAATGAAGATCGAAATCGCAGAAGTCTCGTAAACCCGAAGTCTTCTGTGTAATGACTCGAACCTTGATCTTGGCACACTTCCGATGGGGAGGAAAAGATGGTGGAGGCCACGACTCTTTATCTCTCTGGATGGTGAAAGAAAAAAGCTATGGAAACCCTAACCCCTAGAGGGTATTTATAGGGTTCCTAAGTGGGCTTAAATGACTTGAGCCCACAGGGGTTTGGGTCATTTAATCTAGCCCAAAATGGGTTCTAATTGATTAATTAACCCAATAAGGCCTATTCATTAATCAATTAACCTAATTTAGAGACCTTGTTCCCTTACCCCTATGTAACCTTGTGTAATTACCAAAACACCCTAATGCACAAAAGTGAATTTAGAGCCAATCTGATCCTCATAACCCATGCCAACAAGGTATATGAACTTAGAGTGGGGACCATTGGGACCCATAGGAATATTGGCTCCTCAGAATCCAATTATAAAGTTGATTCAACAACCCACTACAAAGAATCAACTGAACTCCAGTATCCTATGTAAATAACAATGAGACACCAAGTGCTTGGGTCCGTGACCTACTATCCATTGTGTTCAATCTTCCTATGAACTGGTATCCATAGTTTAACAAAGTAAAAACTATCAGCCTTTCAAGACTATCTCTACCATCCTTGAGTTATAGATTTTCTTATTTTGTGTACAATTGACATATCTTAGCTCTCATAGAGCCTATGTCAAGTTCCACTTAAGGAACTACTATGGCCATAGTTTCCATAAACACACATCCTTAGGATCACCTAAGGAAACACACTGTCTCAACCCCAAGAGATATCATGGTGCCTCTATTGAGAGTACCTATTGCTACTAGCTTCCATCAACAATGACCCAATCCATAGGGTATGATCAGCTTATGATCTCACCCATAGGTCAAAGTCATTGCTAACTCTAGCACAAGCTCAATATTCTCTCAAGGTTGAGAGACAACACAATGAAGCAACTTGGTGAGGTCATGACTACTTGATAGCCTTAAGTCATGACTCACCATAGGTTCTATTGAATGTGTAACCATACACACTAGTGCACTCACCATAGAAAACCCATCCCAATAACCAAAACCAACCATCTCTCCTATTAGGAGGTGGTGCACTACAACCTCTAATGGGTTGCCTAGATCCATGAATCGGTTGTGAAAAAGTCATCTATTTGCAAGGAACCCATGACTTAGATCTTGTGTGCAACTCCTAATGCACCTAAGTCATGTGTAATACAAAAAATGCAGACAAGAATGCTCATAAAGTATAATACATGGAATAAGGATAAATAAAAGTGAAACTGGAACATCATTAAATAAATAATGAATTCTAAGTTTATTACATCATGTCATGCTTTTAAGGACTTTATCCTAACATAAACAACTTAGGGTAGATGGATAGATCCATATCATCAATGACATACTTGTTTTAGGTCATACAGTAGGTTGATTTATTATTTGTATGTATAAATTGTGATTCATATTTTTATTTTATTAATTTTTATCTAGTGATTTTATAAATTTCTATTGACTTTAGGAATAGAATTGTTTTTCTAAGAAGAGCTTTCACATCCCCCTTGGTTTTCCCTGAATATAAATGAAACAAGTGAATGAAAAAGTTCATAAATGAGTAAATTTTATCCTTTATTCTAGGTTTTTAGTCATTTATGAACTTTGAGACCTACCATGAATCAACACATGATTATTTATTTGACCTTTTAGGAAATCATTAAAAGACCATTTTTTCTTGCCAAGGAAAAAGTTTTCATTGCACAAATTAAAACCTTAAAGAAAATCTATACATGCCTTCCATATGGATAATATATAAAGAAGAGACTCACTACTGCTAGAAACTAGCTACTCATTTTAAATAAATGAGTAAATTTTGCATGAGATTTCTGGGAAGTACTAACTTTGCTTACAATATCTAACAAAGATGCCTCTAAAGTGGACATCTCTGTTGAATCTTGGGAAGATTCTTCGAGTGCATTTGAGAGTGTTTTTACTCAAAGTGTTTTTAGTGGAAGTGTTTCTCTAGAAAACACTATAAGGGATTTTTCAATACTACAAGTGATTTTTCAAAAATTTAAAAGTGTTTGCTAAATTTTGCCAAACACCAAATGTTTTTTTGCAAGTACTTTTTATGCTACAAACACTTTCTAGAATTACTGTCAAACAGAATCTTAATGCATCATATTGATTTTTAAAAGACAAAAGACTTAAAGTATCTTACTCATCGAAAACATGAGAGGCATGAGCCACATGTCTGTTTCTTACCCTCATCTTGAATCCTAAGTATTAGAAAACCAGATGACATGGATGCAAGCTTTGGTTTCTTTTCCATTATTTCAATCACCATTGCCTTAAGGTCCTCTATAAACATGAATATATCCCAGATATCCTTAGGTATCATTTCAAGATGTTTATAATGTTGAATGAACAACTCTTCATGTTGTTCGAACTCATAGTTGCCTACCTTGTTAGGGTAATTTCTCATGCTAATAGCTTCCTTAATTCACAAAATATTGACGGAATATAGAAAAAAGAAGATGAAGGGGACAAATGGTTGCAAATGGGTTATGAGATAGATATTCTAGGAATTTTTTTGGATCCAAATCCACGTGCCTCCTTACTTACTTTGAGAGTGAAGATACTTCTCTCCAATTCAATACTTTTTACAAGAATTCATACAAACCCTTACAACCTTAGTTTCCTAAAGTGCCAAGATATGACTTAGTTTCTCTGTTCTTAGTAACAAATAAGAACATTTGGCAACCCTAACAATGGAGACTTCTAGGATTCTCTAATCCAAATAAAAGAAAATAACAAAAAAAAGTGTTCAGGATTTATATTGATAGGAGGAACACCAACCAAATAGGAAAATTAAAATCATAATAAATTATTACTACCCAAGGAAGAAAACCCCATAATTTTGGAAAAATTAAACATCAAAATCACCCCTTAAACAAAAAACTAACTCTTTATTGAAAACACCACAAATTTTAGAATCAATTGATAATCTAAGCAAAACAACCAGACCACTCCCCAAAACTATATCTATGGTTATTCAAAGGCGGGTCCCAAAGTTCAGAAATGAGTGAATTTTATCTAAAAAAACCTGCAAAAGTTCATAAATGAATGAAAAAACATGCACTGAATATAAATACAAGCCAATTTTCCATTCAGGGCTTTGAGAGTTGGTCCATGGTGATGTGACATGAATATTGGATTCTCCATAAGCTATGAAGTTACAAAATGCTGTCTAGTTTAACACATTTTTCTTCTTCAGTATATTGATTAAAATGTTTTGGTCCCAAAAACTGATAGGTGAGATGTTAGTTCTATAATATTCTAACAAAAGGGACTTAATAAAATTCTAATCAATTGGACACATTTGTAATAATCCAACTAATCTATAACAAATTAATACAATTGAACATATAAATAGCTTAAATATTTAAAGGCAAACAAGTTTTGAGATGAAATAGCACATAAATATATAATATGAATAGAACATGAGCTAGTGATAATGCCACTCAAACATGAAAAGAAAGTTAATCAACTATCTACATTGAAATACAGTCTGTTTTTGACAAACATAAAAGATAAAATTTCTACCAAGAATGATGTGCACTTGTGCTAGAAAGAAACATACAAACAAATAAATGAAAAAACAAACGAATTGCATGTTTTTAAGCCATAAACATAGTAGATTTCTATGATCAATAACCAGAAGAAACTAGTGGGAGGAAAAAAGGTTACAGAAATTAAATAGATTTGAGTATGAAAACTAGAGGAAATAGAAAATAGGATTTGAAAACCAAAACCTCTTACGAAGAGAAAAAAAAAAAATGAAGAATCAATGAGAAAAAAATTATCTTTGAAAGTTTGTATCAACAGTGATGACGGATGAGAGGGCTCTTAGTGGGTACGTTCAACATTCTAAAGTGAGTAGAAGTGGCTCTATGGTTATGGGAAAGCTCATCAGACTGCGTCTATTGGTCCATATATGGTAGCGACCCATTTCTTTCTACAACTATAAGACCTTTTATAGTAGTGAACCATTAAGCTCTATAGAAGGTGGGAATCTCTCACGAGTTGCGGCTCAAATAAGTATGAGGCTATATACACGTTTTGGTTGTGGAATTTTTTGACCCTAACTAAAATCATGTTGTAGTAACTCACTTTTCTTGTAGTGAGACTGACACGAAATATGAGATGAAAAATAATAAGTTCTGTCTATTAGATTGACTATACACACAGTTTATATAGAGATTACAAAAGGAGAAATAGGAAACAAGAGACATAATAGGAAACTAACTTATTCCTGAACTAACTTATTCCTAAATCATAAAACTATCTATTTAAAGAAATAGGAAACTAACATAATAGGAAAATAATTCTCCTATTCCATTTACAGCTCAACAAAGACTAATCTTGGTCTAGAAAATTTTGGTATTAATTGGACCAATTAATTAGGTCCCAAATTATTTTTAAAATTTTTTAGTCATTATTAAATTTATAGTTCAAGTCTCACTTTATTTACTTATGTCTCTATAAAATTTAATAAAGTGGTAATTGTGTATTAAGGAGGGTTAATAGATTCATTCTACAACAGTTCTGGTCTGGAAAATTGTGGTATCAATGGATCAATAACTGACTCACAAATTGTTTTTAATAATTAATAAATGCTTTGATAAATTTTTCATATCAAGTCCTACTTGAGTTAAAGTTTGTTTTGCCCAAAAAATAAATTCAAACGAGTTCATGGGAAATTCTATCTGAGAGTGTTATGCAGACAACATAGAGTAGATGTCTACTTCGGCTTTCTTTTTGAGATTTTAATCAAATTCTCACAACCTTTGGATTAAGAGACTTGCTTAAATTCTTAGCAACTCCAAAACATCTCAGCATGGTCTGATTGACCAAATCTGTTTGGGAGAGTAGATTACACAAGTACATCACCAGCACCCCAACCCTAGCTAGGTAACGAATGATAGATAGAGCCATAAAACCCGAAACAACGGTGATTATTTTCTAAGGGTCTAAAACAACCCAGTAGAACCCTTACCAGTTGAGGTATCCCAGAACCAAATGCTGCCCTGAATCAGATAACTGCAAAAATAAAATAATGTAAATCTTGAGCTGTCCTGTCCTTCCCATCTACCCTATTGGAGCCGGAGGTTTCAAAAGTAGGACAAAAAGGAAAAAAAAAGGAAAAGAAACGGGAAAGCGATCATCATATGCAACTATAAATACAGTTATAGTTTCTTTGGCAGAATAGTGGCCAATTTTTTTCAATGAAAATGAATAAATAAATAAATGCCCACAACGAAGGAATCCATCAAATTTGTTTGAGAATTCATCACATCAGCTCAACATAACTTGGTTCCAACACCACATCAGGATAGCATGCATCTTCATCGTCAAACTCTTGAGCATCATTGTCCACCGTCTGGTTCCCTAGTGCTCATTTGCTCCTGGGTTCTCCTCCATGTTCATTTTTTTTTTCAATTAAATTTTCTCAACAAACCCATGCTTAGCTACCATCTGCCCAGCCTTCGTCATAGTCTGCCTGCGCGTTTTTCACGTTTTGCTCTTTCAGCCGGGCAGTACAGCCTAGCGTACACCTCAACCTCATCCAAAGCTTTCTTCTTCTCTGGTTCTGCAGCTTCTTGAGCTCTGGTCTCCAGGCAAGGTTTTCTTTGCTCCTTCCTTTACTTTCTGAGTTCTAAATTTGAAGAAAGCATACTATCCATGTTTGTCGCTTTTGCTTCAGCCTCTTTAACTTGGAGCCAGATTCCTTCTGGCTGTCTATCTGATCTGAGACAGGCCACGGTTTCAAGGACTATGCCCAACGTTCTTCTCAACTGTCCCCACTTTTGATTCCCAGCATTAGGAGTTTACTCATCAGGACCAATGTAAATTATAACCCAAACAAGAATGTGTGCAACTTAGTTATGCTAGCATCCACAGAGGTGGTATTGAGGCGTTAGGGGTGCGAAGTTTCATGGTCTGGAAATGGTTCTGGTGATTCAAAGAAAAACAATGATGATCCTCACCATGCAAATGTGTTTAGAGTGGACTATTTAAGCACCCATCAATTAGTAAAAGACAATGACATTACTAACCAGGAGCGAAGATGTAGTTCGTCTAGATTCATGGAGTTTAGTTTTGTACAATCCCCATACATTTCTTTCTTGAAGGTCCATCACCTGTAACCAGCTCCTTGATCCTGGAAACAACAGAGTCGAGATGAAGATCAATCCGTGACAAAGGCCAAAGAGGAAAAATTTTCCATTAGCTAAATGCAGTTTTTCAGGATCATCATAATAGATCCATGACTTTAAAGAAATTCTACTAGCTGGACGTCATGAATGACAGCGTAACTTTTAATATGTTCATTCTCTGGGACAATCTAATGAAGTCATTTTATCACCCTATAAAATTCCACTTAAGAAAAAAAATTAACAATCAAGAAGAAAAAGCACTTACATCTCAAACAGTGGTTTTCTTCGTTGAGGTTGATCAGACTCCAAATATTCAGATGACACTTGCATGCTATGCAGCTGATTTTGAAGTCGATTACAGCTCGTCTCCTCAGTATGAGACCGAGGAACAGGTATCTAAAAATATTGGAAGGTGGCCAATGTTAGGTGAGCTTTGCCCTGTTTTACCGTTTCACATGCCTTCGACACCCTCGACTTAGGAATATATTGCCATTATCTGTAGGGTGACTCTTAAGCTTGTCAAACAGCTGAATTGCAGAGAGAGAAGGGACAAAGCAGGCATGAAAGGGAGAGTGATGGAAGCACAATCTTAATTCTCCGATGTAACTTCCAATCCATAGCTCCCATATTTGTGGCACAATCAATTGCTTCCCTTGTGCTTAAGCTGCTCTCACTACATAGGTTGATTTGAATTTCTTGATTTCAACAGGGTCGCTTGAGTGGTTCTTTCTCTTCAGTAGTAGCCTTGTTATCAAGAATCACGTCATCTTCCTCTTGTGTGGCCACCTTACCAACTGTCCTGTTGGATGTAAAAAAAAAGAAAAAGAAAAAAAAAAAGGATCAATCACTCTTAAGAGAAATGCAATATATGCTAGGATATTGGATATAAGTCACTCTTGTTCTATTCAATTAGACTGTCACACAAGCTATTTTGAGTTACTAATTAGCCTTAACAGAAGAATAAAAATTAAATTCCCCAAAAAAAAAAAAAAAAAAGATTTGAAATCAAAATCAAATAAATACATACCTCTTTCCGAATCCGCTCATTCCATTAACTTTTTTATCCATCAAAAGTAAACCTAAATTAAAAGATAACAAAACCATCTAAAGTACTTATTAAGATAATAAAAAATCAGCCATGAAGCTTAAAAGAAATTTGGTAATAAGAAAATTAATTCAATCTCAAAGAATATTAAAGAAGGAAAGAGAAGTTTAACATTAGCACAAAAGAATCTTAGTAATACCATTTTTTTATGCCAACTATGCATACATCTTCTAAATATTTCAACTTTTAATTACTCTAAGCATTTCAACATTCTTTTAGTAAGTAAACAACAAAATTTTATACATTGTAAAGGTCAAACCATCTCCATGCAACTTACCCCCCTTCTCATGGCATTATCACTTCCCCCCCCCTCCCCCCCACTTTTTTTTTTTTTTAAATCTAATTAAAAAGGCAAGTAATGCTACAAGTTGTAGGGTTTTGAGGCACAAATAACTTCAGAGGATCTTAATAATTCAATTCAAAATATATAAATAAATAACCAATAATCTAAAAGCTTCCAAGAATTTAGTATGTATTGAGCCAAAAAAAAAAAGGTTGAACATATATAGATTCCAAACACATGAGTGTAGTGGTCCTTTGTCCAACTAAAAATTAAATATCTAGGTCAATTCTTACTGTCATAAGTGAAAACTATAATTTAAGTCTTATGATTCTCATTTATGTCACCTCAATATGAAATAACTTAACATTGAAGTTCAAAAGAAAAAATGATTCATGTGCATGCTATGGTACAATTACTTTTTCTTATGTTTCAGTCAATAAAACACATTTACAGTCCAATATGGCATGCTTGATAGCTCACAAACAAAATAGCCAATATGGAATAAACAACATTTAATTTGTGATTTAAGTAAAGAGATTTCAAGGTAAATAAGCCAAACATACCTCTAGGTGAAGGTGTCATTTTCTCCCCTTGAATTGGGGATAAGTGTTCACCTTTGATCACAAGAAATAGAAGTTCTCTCTTATCCAACCATGGAAAATGCTGAATTGAGCTGCACTATGAATAATTAAAATCTTCTTTCGCTCTCTTGCTAAGCCCCTTGTTCACCTTTCATCACAAAATGTAATGTATCCCATCAGCTTTCTCGTCATGTCTCTTTTTAAAAAATTATGTTCATTTTTATTGTTATTCTTTAAAAGTGTAGAGATTATAATTATTATTTAATAGATGAGAGTTGGGGATGACAATAGGTTTGATCCATGATATATCACTGTCATCCTTGTTCTATCATTATAATAAAAGGAATTTCTCATGCTTGGGCCAAACTTGTGAAGGGATTGGAGCGACAAATCAAGGTGCCTAAGCACATTTGAGCTTTATCCTTGCCCTATTTGACCTTGGATTTCTATAGTCCAACTTGCTAAGATGGATCGGGTATCCACAATTACTATGAAAAAAACACTAAAAAGAGATTAAAGGGGTTTCTCATTACTATCAAGATCACTCATCTATTGATTTTTTTTTTCTTAAACAAGTTAAAAGGGTAGACTACTAAATAATAATAATAATATGTAGAAATTGTTGACAATCAAGCTATAGTAGAAAGCATAATGGATCATTAAGAGAGATGATGAGCATACCATAAATGACCGCAATATCGATAGCAACAATTATGGTGGCGATGTGGACAATGATGGCAGTAGAGACGACTATGACACTAGAACTATAATTTGAGTGAAGCTAAGACTCTTCGATCGAGTTCCTCCCAAGGGGATGAAGTTCATTTATAGGAACTATCACGCCAATTTCTTGCCTTAGGGGCTTTTATCTTTGCTAATGGGTTTTTTTCTTCTTCTTTTCTTTCTTTGGAAAACTTGAATTTTTTTGCTGCTTTTTGAATTCTAAAGAGCAAGGATGGCCACATTAGAGATTGAATCTGATTATTTTATGTCAAAGAAAACGAGGATGACTTCAAGAGAAGATGGTGTGATGAGATTTAGGGTTAGGGATTTGAGATGGAGAGTTCTGGCATATGGAATTGGGATTATCTTTTCTCATTCTTCCCTTTATATGAGGAGTATTTAGGAATATTGAAAATTATAAAAAGTAAATTTGTCTTTTCAGTGATAAGAGAGAAAGCCAAGGTGGGTTAACACAAAACCAAAACCCAAGGAGGATAATCCTATGTTGGACTTGCTCCAATTTGGAATTCTCATTAGAAGGTTGGGTGGGTTGGGTTATCCAAATTTTTTTATGCTATTCACATTCCTAACGATGGTTAGTAACATAAAGATTAAAAATGGAACCAAAATTAGTTATGTAGATAAATGACAGTATTTTGGGAAAATAAATTAAAACTATTTAATGTCTTTGAGAAAAAAAAAAGAATGAATAAAAATTATTAGAAACCTGTGTTCAAAAATTATTTTTGAAACTTTCCATTTTCTCTTTTGAAAATAGGTAATTTTAAAAATATCAAAATTTTGGATTTTTTTAAGAAGGTAAGTACTTTAATAATTGAAATATATTTTTTTAATTAAATACTTAATCATTAATTTCATTTGAGAAAAAAAGAATCATGCAATACTTACTTTCATTGCCAACATAAGCCGACTTTCAACAAATTAATTCATGTTGTCCACTGCCTTATTTGATGTTAATCAATAGGACCAATCACTATTAGAGACATGTTATAATAGGATACTAAAGAATAAAAAACTCTTGTTTATTACTTAACTTTAATAGAATAGTAAAAAAAAAAAGCACCAAAAGAATTAATCGATTCAAAACTAAATAAATAATATAGATATATATATTTGATTCAAAACTAAGTAAATGAGTAACATATATATATATATATATATATACTCATACTATTATAATGTTTGATTCATCAAATTCAAACCTGTATTCAAAGATAAAAATGTAGTACCTTAATTTATTAAAATAATAAAAAATAGGGCTGAAAATTAAGATAAATTAAAAAAAAAAAAAAAATTCTCCAAAGCAAAAGTAAGACCATTAGCACAAAGGAACTTTTTAATCAAACCATATTTTACACTTGCTTACATCTTCTAAATACCTTAACTTGCAATATATCTTCCTTTTTCTAACTAAATTGATAATTTCCGTTTTTAGTAAGTAGCTAGAAGCAAGTGAGCAATATATAATCACATAATGCACATGTTAGCATGGTTTAGAAATGTGCCTAAATCCACAAGGAGAAAGAAGAGTAATTCACCGTACTTAAAGCAATAAATAAAATCTTAAATTCTCAAATCCTAAGGTCCTAATAATATCTTAAAGGACTCATTTTTTTTAATTGAAAGCTCTTCCCATATTTTTCTTTAAAATATGGCTGTTGAGTGATCTTAACATTCTTCTTTTATTTTTCTTTAAAATATATTCTTGAGCCTAAATAGGCCACAACTTATTGTTTATTAGTGTAAGACCTTCCTGGGTGAATACGAATTCTTCACCAACCGACCTCATACACTCCACTCAGTAAAGACAACTTCGCACGTGTTTGGGAGCCAGCCAAAATTGAAAAGAAAGAAAGAAAAAAAAAAAAAAAAGCTACGGATTATTTAATTTAGGAAACTTCCACCAACCAACACTCGTTGAACCCGGACACCGGATGTAATTTTATTTTTTATTTTTATTTAAAAATTAAATATTTTTAGATTTCTAAATAAATATATTTTTAGGATTCTGATATTCTCAAAAGTAATATTGTCAAATTTAAAAACAGAAAAAAAAATAAAAGAATCCAGACATTTATAAAATTCAAACTTTGCTTTAAAATGAGAAATAAAAATAAAAACATCAATATTTTTACATATGGTTAGGGTATTCAAGTTGAGAACTGTTCATAATCCTGCCAAATATTTTAACACAGGAAAAATGCTTCAGCCAATAAAAAAATATGGTCAAATGAAACAGCGCAAGAGATTTATTCCTTTTTGAAAAATTGCAGCTGGAGGGTGGAGGGTGGAGGCTGGAGAGCTGATGTCACACAAAATTGACTACTTTCTCAGTAATCTCCGCCACGTGATTCAAATCAGCACGAAAGTATTGAACAAGACCCCACCACCAGCTACAAGTGGGTGAGACGTGGACAGCATTTCTGTTACTTATAAATACCCAACACTCCACGGTGCTTTGAAAACGCAGCTTCTGTGGAAGACTAGTCCGCATACTCTTCTCTTTTCTTCTACCGCTTTGAAGCTCTCTGGAGGATTTTACCAGTCATCAATGGCATCTGTGGAGGACATTAGAAACGCTCAACGTGCCAAGGGGCCGGCC
Source organism: Vitis riparia (assembly GCF_004353265.1). Taxonomy (NCBI): domain Eukaryota; kingdom Viridiplantae; phylum Streptophyta; class Magnoliopsida; order Vitales; family Vitaceae; genus Vitis; species Vitis riparia. Next base: position 3,735,710 of record NC_048440.1, read on the forward strand.
ACCATTCTAGCCATTGGCACTGCTACTCCAGACAACTGTGTCTACCAGTCCGATTACGCTGATTACTATTTCCGGGTCACCAAAAGCGAGCACATGACCGACTTGAAGAAGAAGTTCAACCGCATATGTAAGTATATATATTCATGCATGCATCAATTGGAACATCCATTACATACATATATGTATAATTATGATACTGCTTTAAGATTCCTCTGCAAGAATTGCCAAGTTTTCTTCAAGCTTCCTATCTACTGCTTTTCTGTAAAATAATTAAATCTGTGAGAAATGAGGCGCTATACATTGATTTAATATTTTGCAGCAGCGCTGCTTTTTCCAATCGTATATAAATTAATTACCCTGCCTAGGAACACATAGTTATTGTAATAATAGTAATAATCTTTTTTATATTTATGTTGATCAGCTTGAGTAATAATGAAGCTGCACAATGTTACTGAATAAATTTTGCTTTCCTAGTCCTTTAGCTAATATACAATTTTCTTTAACTTATATATAGGTGAGAAATCAATGATCAAGAAGCGATACATTCATTTGACCGAAGAAATGCTTGAAGAGCACCCAAATATGGGCGCTTACATGGCTCCATCACTCAACATACGCCAAGAAATTATCACTGCCGAGGTACCCAAGCTTGGTAAGGAGGCTGCATTGAAGGCTCTTAAAGAGTGGGGGCAGCCTAAGTCCAAGATCACTCACCTTGTATTTTGTACAACCTCGGGAGTAGAAATGCCCGGTGCAGACTATAAACTTGCCAATCTTCTAGGTCTCGAAACATCGGTTAGAAGAGTGATGTTGTACCATCAAGGATGCTATGCAGGTGGGACTGTTCTTCGAACGGCTAAAGATCTTGCAGAGAATAATGTAGGAGCACGAGTTCTTGTGGTGTGCTCTGAGATTACCGTTGTTACTTTTCGTGGGCCTTCTGAAACCCATTTAGACTCTTTAGTAGGTCAAGCCCTTTTTGGTGATGGGTCTGCAGCTGTGATTGTTGGATCGGATCCAGATACCTCCATTGAACGACCACTGTTCCAACTTGTTTCAGCGGCCCAAACATTCATTCCTAATACACAAGGTGCTATTGCTGGCAACTTACGTGAGGTGGGTCTAACCTTTCATTTGTGGCCAAATGTGCCTACTCTGATTTCCGAGAATATAGAGAAGTGTTTGACCCAAGCTTTTGGCCCACTTGGTATTAGTGATTGGAACTCCTTGTTTTGGATCGCTCATCCTGGTGGCCCAGCCATCCTGGATGCAGTTGAAGCAAAACTCGATTTAGAGAAGAAGAAACTTGAAGCCACAAGACACATCTTAAGTGAGTACGGGAATATGTCTAGCGCATGTGTGTTGTTTATTTTGGATGAGATGAGAAAGAAATCGCTCAAGGAAGAAAAGACTACTACAGGTGAAGGATTGGATTGGGGTGTTTTGTTTGGTTTTGGGCCAGGCCTAACCATTGAAACTGTTGTGCTGCATAGCATTGCTGGGGCTACAAATTGAGTGAAATGATGGTTGAGTGAAGAAAATCATAAGGAGACAATTGCCAATTAAATCAAATAGGAGTTCATAAAGACATATGTCTTTTGGTTTCATAATACTTGTAACACCTTTTATTCTTTATTAAACTTGATGATTCTGGTTCTATGCTTGTTGGAGGGCTTCCTTAAGTAGTAACCTCAAGTTAAAGCGATGAGACATCAAGTTCTTACAATTTCGTTATGTAGATGAAATTCCCTTAAAAGTTGTATAAACATCTATCGTGTTCTTTTAAAGATGGTTTATAGTAATAAAAAGCAACAAATGGATTTATAACTACGAAGTCTACAAGATAACTACATTTTGTGTGACAGACGCAAAGCCATGTGGATGCCAAAAGTGATGTAATGATTTGAAAAGTATATATATATATATAATCCAATCATAGGGTGGTTGATTAGTTAACTTCAATAATTCAACATGTGATGCGAAAGACTAGAGCTTTATCAATTACTTAATTACTCTCCTTATGTAGAGAAAGTATTCATTTGTTTGTGTGAAAAGCTCTCAAACTTTCTGCACATGTGGACAAATTCTTGTACAATCTGAAAAGATATAGAAGATAATTGTCCTCATAAATAGGTTGGCTGATTAGGTGACTTCTAATAATTCAACAAGATAGGGATTTCAAAATATTTACTTTATTAATTCCTTAATTGTACCTCCTTATGTGAAGAAGTTCTCCCCCCCCCCCCCCCCCCCCCCCTCCTTTTTTTTTTTTTTTTTTGTTTATGAAAAGCTCTTAAGCTTCTATACATATGGATGTATTCTTTTACTAAGGAAAGGTATAGAAGATAGTAATAACATTAAATTTAGATTTTTTATGGTTCAGAGTCTTCCTTTCCATCCACAAATAGAAACCAAAACAGAACTTACTCTACTATTCAAGCCTTTCATTAATGCACTAGCCTTGTCTTCATTAAGCTAAACTTTAGAACCTTTCTTCTATGGTGCTTTCTGGTCCTACTTCTGGCAAGAAGCCTTGGCATTCTCCAATATCTCATTATTGCCAAGAGACAATCCAAGAGTATAGAAGGTAATGAAATTTGGTTGTTGACCTACTTACTCGAGTCCTAGTACCACCTTTGACTCCATGTGCATGGGACCATGAATACACCCTGACTATTGTGGGAAAATCATGCTTCCATACACCAATAAAACAAATTTGAGACTTAAAACTCCAACTTTCACTTTTCATGTCAAGTGTATAATAAAAGAATTATTCTTTTAACATGCACTTGAATAGTATTAATAATAAGTCATCTTTTTTCCTTCTTTTTATCATTTAATTTCATTTTTTTCTCCATATATGTTTTTGATATATTTAAAATAAATATATCCAAGACACCATAGTTTTCCTCCTAAAATCTTTTTAATTTTAATTTTTTAATGTTTTATCTTTTCATATTTATTGGTTTCAATTAATTTATTGAACACATTAAACACAAAATGATAATATATATTAAATAATCATTAAGAACAAATAAAATATAACCTACCTTGCAATAGACAAAAATTTGAAGCTTCTTAGTTTTCTTAAATATTCAATTTACGATTTTTAAGAATAAAAAAAAGTATATAAACACTCTAGAGTAAAAAGATGATAATTATTTTTTTACTGAATACAAGTACTTTTGTTATTTTTTATGATTAAAAAATTATATTTCTTGTTGTCAAATTTCTTTCTATTATTATTATTTTAAATTTTACAAGTCATGCATATTTGTCATAATCTCATAGCAATGATTAAAATACATGTAAGATATAGATTTTAATTTTTTATGTTCGATATATGGTTATGAAATTTTTTATGTTGCATAATATATTTTTATTTAATAAAATTGATAATCTTAATATAAATTTAGAAGTATTAATAAAGTTTATCATATACCTATAGACCCTCTATTTTGTCCCATAGCACATGGTTTTGATCATATTTCATGCCTCTCGCTTCATTTCCTTGCATAGTACATGCATAGGATCCTTTTTGGCTTTCCGCTCTTCCTACTCCTTGTTGGCATTAAAGTTTGAGCCACTTTTAGAGGCCTTTTGGAGGGATTTTTTATTTTATTTTATTTTATCCATGGTGTGACTTTAGCAGCACCCTAAGTTTCTCTTTTTTTTGTTTTTTGTTTTGTTTTTCGGAGGGGTTCCCTAGGCTGAGTTTATGAGCTTTAACCTTGGGTTATTGTATTTTGAGAGTTTAGGCTAGGTTTAAGAGGATTTTAAAGAGGATTGAGCTTTGGAGGAGATGAGGACAAGTGTTCAAATCTTCACCACTCTTTGCCCTATAAAAAGAGTCTTGGGGGCTCATTCGGAGAGATTTTTTAGCATTTTAAGAGAGGAAACTCTATTGGATTTTTGGGAGAAGAACTTTGAAGATTTGAAGAAATTTGTAGCTTAGAGAAGAAAGAAAGCTTACTTGAAGAACAAGTTTATTCACTTGTAAGGAGAAACTTTGTTCCTATAAAAAAGTATGGTTTAATTTCATTTTTTTTTTACCTTTCATTTACAATCCATTCTTCTTCTCTTTTGATTCTTTGAGGATATTATTTTGTTAGGTGTGGATATTATAAGTCACACATTAGATTGTTGATTTTACTATTCTTCATCTTTGGGTTTGTTATTCTTAGATTCATTTTGTTTTTTTTTTTTTTTGTCAAATAAATTGTTAAATCTTTGGATTGATTGGTTGTGTAGTGGTTTTTGAGGATTTATTTGATTTGATTTTGGTTTTGGGGGGTATTTTTACCCTTTTATTTTAGCCACTTATCAAATCATGAGATGAGTCTTTATTAGGATTTAAATTATTTTTTTTCTCTTCTAGGGATTTTAACATTCCCCTTCATTTTAATGGTTTTGAAAGCTTTATTTGTTTTTTTATTGATTTTAAAATCAATTTTGAGAACCATAAAGTGTTTGTTTATTTGCTAAAGTGATTTTCCTTCGAAAAGGCCTTTAGAGGTTCCTTTTCTTTTGTTGTTTTGGGTTTTGTTTTCAATTTGGCTATAAGAACCCATTTTTGAACCATCTTTGATTGATTTTCAAGAATCTTTTAATGGTCAATTTCGTGGCCTAAGGTCAAGCCTCCTTTCATAGGCTTTGATCTTACTTTTATATGCTTGAGAAAATTAATGGTTGATCTTACGATTTTTAAGAGTTTTTGAAAGGTTTTTCAAACTAATTTTAGAGGATCACTTTTAGCCCATTTGAACTTTCTTTCATGGTCATTTGAGACTTAATTTTATGGTTATTTTAAGTTTAATAAATGGACGTCATATTCTTTAGTACATAATGCATGATTTCACATTAGAACATCCTCATCTATGGGTGTTTCTTTATGAATTTCAACTCTCTTTTCATGTGTAAGTTCTAATTTAGCTCTTCATGCCTTTTATGAGTTCAAATTCATACTCATTTGAGGATTGAGAAGGATTAAATACCCCATGGATTGATCCATGACTCTTTTTTTTTGGCCTACATCACTCATTTTTCAAACTTATAATTTTTCAGATTTTAATAATTTTTAAAACATGGACAAATCTCACAAATATTAATTTAATGAGATCATATCCAGCCCTCATGAGCTTCCTTACATGATCATTAGAGGGTTGAGGATGTGGATTAATCCATAAAAATTAATTTCGGCATTGGTAAGGCCCACATTATTTGATTTTCAAAATTTGTTCACTTTCTACCCTGTTTTTAACCCCTAAAATATTCCTTGTAAATTAAAGTTTTTGACTTGTCCTAAAATATTTTTGAAGCTTGGATAATGTTTTAAACTTTTGTGTCAAATAATTTTTGTTTCATTGAAAAATCCTTCTCCAAACTCATTGAATAAATTGGTTTTTCCAAGTGTTCAGATTTTGTCCTATTTTTTACCTTCAGAATGTTCTTGCAAATCAATCATAACTCGTAGTTTTTATTTTTATTTTTTAATATTTTTTGTGTTATAGACTTCTTAATAAAGTTTTAGGCTTTGGTTTCAGTCAAAAATCATTTTTCCAAGCTTGAGATTTAATTTCATCTTTTCTTACTCACTATGTTGACTTGAATTTGGTGTTGTGAAATGTTCTTCAAGATCTAAAATAATTGGTGCATGTTTGAACCTCATAAAAACTTTAAATTATTATAGACACTTTGAATGTATTGTTTCAATTTTATCTCACCTCTAAACTTGTCAAATAAGTTCATCTTTACATGACTTGTTCTTCCCTGTTTCTAAGCAATAATATGCTTAGTTAAATACGGGATAATTAGTACTTGTTTAGACACACTTATGTATTGTATTTTAGACACTTAGAATATATTGTAGCTAACAAGATATTGATAGTTGTTTCAATTTTTTTTCTTGATTTTATGCCATCTCTAACTATTTTATTTTGGTTATTATATAACTACTTGCTTGTTGTCCAACTTTTGTATATCTTGTATAAACTTATTAATTCAGTCTCCTTTTGCATCCTTTTAGCCTCCTTTGAATCTTGATTCATATTGCAAACATCTTTTACATGTTAGAAAAGACTTCCATTGTATCATATTTTTTTTTAATCTATTTTATTTGTATTTATTTTGTGATTGCATACTTGTAGCCATGTTCTGACCCCTGCACATGATTAGTGCATATTAACTTACTTTTCTCCTAAATTAGCCACATGCTTCTTAGTTTGAATTGTGTACATCTTGTATATGTTAGGAGACTTTCGTTTTGATATCATATCCTTTGTTTTGCTTGTGAGCTAACCTTTTTTTCTCTATATAAGCACATTGCCTGTTTTGGGCATTATTAAGGTACGCTTCATCCCTTCTTTGTTGTATTCCTTTGATATGCATTTCACGCTTTGAGTGCTCTTTATCTCTTGCTACACAAAACTGTTGCGTTATTGTATATTCTTGTTGTTTCTTGGTTTCCATGTTGGGATTGAGTTCCTAAAATCAAGACATGATGTAACAAAGTTAGACTTAACTATCTCCTTGCTATCATTTTGGTGTATTGACATTGATTTGAGCATTTAGTCCATGTCTCTTACATTACACATGACTTGGGTGCATTAGGAGTTGCATAGAAGATACAAGTCAAGGGGTCCTTGTAAGTAGATACGTTGTCCATAGTTCGTTCATGGATTTGGGCAATCTAATAGAAACTATAGTGCACCACCTCCTAATTGGAGGGATGATTTGTCTTAGCCATCAGGATGGGTTTCCTATGGTGAGTGCACTAGTGTATGTGATGCACACTGGATAAGACCTATAGTGAATCATAATGCAAGGCTATTAATTGTCATGATTCACCAAGCTACTACACTGCATAAACTCTCAACCTTGAGAGGATATTAAGCTTGTACCAAAATCAATAGGAGGCTTTGACCTATGGGTAAGACCTTAAAGTGGTCATATATCCCTATGGATTGAGCCACTATTGATGGAGGCTAGTGGCAACAGATATTCTCAATATAGGCACCACGATATCTCATAGGATTGAGACTGTGTGTCCCCTTGGGTGATCCAAAGGACATATGATCATGAAATCTATGACCATAATAATTCATTTAATGGAATTTAACATATGCTCCTTGGAGTCAAAGTATGTCAGTCGATCACATAATAAGTGGGATCTATAATTCAAGGATTTGAGAGGTAATCTTGAATAGGTGATAGAACTACTTTGCTAGATTATGAATACTAGTTCATGGAGAGTTTGCATGCAGTGGATAGTATGTCACAGACCTGAGCACTTGATGTCTAGTTGTAATATACGTAAGGTACTAGAGTGTAGTTGACTCTCTGTAGTGAGATGTTGAGTCAATTTTAGAATTTGATTATGAAAGAGCTAGTATTCCTATAGGTCCCAATGGTCCTTACTCTGAGCTCATATTCCTTGATGGCATGGTTTATGAGGGTTAGATGGGTTTTTAGTTCACTTTTATGTATAAGGGCATTTTGGTAATTATGCAATATTACACAAGGATAAGTGAGTAATATGTCTAGACTGGGTTAATTGATTAATTAGGGCCTTGTATGGTTAATTAATCAATTAGAAAACTTTTTAGGCTAGATTAAGTGACCCAAGCCCATGGTGGGCTTAAGTTACTTAAGCCCAATAGGAAGCCTATAAATACTCCTTTAGGGGTTAGGTTTTCTAGGTTTTGTCATTCTCCCTTTTCAGTCTAGAGAGAAAACCCTAGCCTCCACCCTTGAGATCTCCACCATCTTAATGCTTAGACACAAGGAAGAGTTATCGGGCGAAAGATCTTAGGTGTACAAGAAACGCACTGGAATCACACAGGTTGCATGCCTGAGGACCGTATGGGATGTGCACAAGCCACGTGCATAGGAATCACACACGATGTGCACAATCCACGTGCATTGGAATCACATGGGAAACATAAGTGGGTAGTTGCATGGGAAGAAATTCTCCAATTTTTCTAGGCATGTTCTTCATTGCAAGGAATTGATCTAGGAACATCTAGATCCAAGTACGAAAACTTTTTCTCTAGATCTATGATTTCTATCGTAACCATATTGTTTTTGAATACTTGTTTATTCATTACATTAGATTTAGAGGGCTTAAGATAGGTTTGCATGTTGAAGGAAAAAACCTGGATCTCTTTGTTTCCCAAGTCTAGATCAGGATAGGAACAGGCATAACTATCCTCAGCTTTTTCTAAATCCTATGTATAATAGAAAAATAGTATTTTTTTTTATACTTTCCAAGGATTCAGAAAGTGCTAACAAAAACCATACCTCATATTCAAATGTTCCTGAATCAATGCACATGGTAAATATGAAGATCGAAATCGTAGAAGTCTCATAAACCCGAAGTCTTCCACCCAATGACTCTAACCTTGATTTTGGTACACTTCCAGTGGGGAGAAAAAGATGGTGAAGGCTATAGCTCTTAGTTTCTCTAGAAGGTGAAAGACAAAAGCTATGGAAACCCTAACCCCTAGGGGGTTATTTATAGGGTTCCTAAGTGGGCTTAAGTGACCTGAGCCCACATAGGCTTAGGTCACTTAATCTAGCCTAAAATGGGTTCCAATTGATTAATCAACCGAATAGGGCATACTAATTAATCAATTAGCCTAATCTAGAGACCTTGTTCACTTACCCCTATGCAACCTTGCATAATTACCAAAATACCCTTAAGCACAAAAGTGAACTAAGAGCCAATCTAACCTTCATAATCCATGCCAACAAGGTATATGAGTTCAGAGCAAGGACCATTAGGGCCATAGGAATATTGGCTCCATAATTCAATTCTAAAGTTGATTCAACATCTCACTACAGATAATCAATTGAAATCCAATACCTTATATAAATAATGAGACACCAAGTGCTCGAGTCCGTGACCTACTATCCATTGTGTTCAGTCTCCCTATGAATTGGTGTCCATAGTCTACGAAGGTGAAAGCTATCAACCTTTCAAGACTACTTCTACCATCCTTGAGTTACAAATACTCCTATTGTGTGTTCCATTAACATGTCTTAACTCTCAAAAAGCCTATGTCAAGTTCCACTTAAGAAATACTATAGCCATAGTTTCCATGAGCACACCGCCTTAGGATCACCCAAGGGTACACACTGTCTCAATCCCAAGAGATATCATGGTGTCTCTATTGAGAATACCTATTGCTACCAGCTTCTATCAACAATGACCCAATCCATAGGGAATATATGATCAGCTTACGATCTCACCTGTAGGTCAAAGTCATTGCTAACTTTAGCACAAGTTTAATATTCTCTCAAGGTTGAGAGACAACACAATGAAGCATCTTGGTGAGGTCATAACTACTTGAAAGCCTTAAGTCATGACTCACTATAGGTCATGTCTAATGTGTAACCATATACACTAATGCACTCACCATGAGAAACCCATCCTGGTAGCTAAGACCAACCATCCCTCCAATTAGGAAGTGGTGCACTATAACCTATAATGGGTTGCCAAGGCCCATGAATTGGTTGTGAACAAGTCATTTATTTGCAAGAAACCTATGACTTAAATCTTTTGTGCAACTCCTAATGCACTTAAGTCATGTACAATGCAAAAAGTACAGGTAAGAATTCTCATAAGTATAATACATGGAACGAGAACAAATAAAAGTGAAACTAGAACATCATTAAATAAATAATGAATTCCAAATGTATTACATCATGTCATGCTATTAAGGGTTATATCCTAACACATGCACCCTATGCGATCCAAGGCTTGAGAATGGAGTAATCTGGGGTTCACAACAATCCATTAGTTCATTAGCAAGTTGTCTTAGTTTCCTCAATTTGTTTAGTAGAGATCTCTTTAGGGTTTAGAGGAGTGCTGCCCTATGGTACCTTACCAATAAGCAACTGACCTTCAGACTTGGACTTGGTTTTTCGTAAACATACTTTTTCTTTCATAAGGAGTCACTTTGAGGGTTTTATTTCTTACTTTATTTTTCCTTTTAAAAATAATAAAAAAAAGTGACTCCAACTTTTTCACAAAATATTATTTTAGAATAACAAGCGAGTCTCGCCATCAAATGGGGATCCTCATGAAAAATGCAAATCCACAACACCTTCATGAAATAAAACATTCAAAGAATATTAAATTTTAAATGATCAATCTTGTCACTAAATCCAATTTTGAACCCAATGAACATCCTTAAGAAAAACGTGTTCATTCTTCATTAAAACATGTACATTACCGGTATCCTAATCACCCTCATTATGTCCTAAATAGTCATTTGGTGGACTTTGGCAAGTGATTTGTGACCTTATCCCATCTTAAAATCAAAATTTGAACCCCACGTATATCCTTAAGAAAAATGTATACATTTTTTTAGGATGAATAGGGATCCCAATCACCTTTATGATGTCCTAAATAGTCATTTGGAGGACCTTGGGAAGTGATCTGAGACCTTCGTTCACCCTAAAATATAATTTGGAACCCCATGTACATCCTTAAGAAAAATACATACATGCTTCATAACAATACGTACTTTTTTTATGGTGAATCCTAATCACACTTATTGTCACACCCCAAAATTTTTTTATTATTATTATTATTTATTTTTCAACTAAACAATTGATACTCAAATACAATATAAATGCTCTCAAAAATTTAAATGTAGAGTTCCTACTTGAATTTGTTCAAAAAGAGGATATGGAAAACCTGTTATAAAGAGTACATCCTGTATTAAACATTGTGACTATTAAGTTAACAAAATATGTTTTGTTTCACAAAAGAAACTTGTACAACATTAATTTACATATACCAAGCCCCACTGTTTACTACGGGTAGCCCATACTACAAGTGTATCTGACAAATATATACATTACATCATTCCAACAAAAGGTTTAGTCTTGATACAAAAGGCATGGCCTTAAAAGACTTTCAATATGAGCAAACAACATCCAATCACAGTAAAGCATTGCTCAAGCATTATTTCCTGCATAGGTCTTCTGACCTGCATCTAGAGGTGGAAGGGATAGGGTGAGTTCACAACTCAGTAGGAAAGTTTATAACCATCCTAAGTATACCCTTAAAAACCATGAATTAAACGTTTAATAGCATGCATGATAAACATTTCATAACCATTAACAAATGTGTAATCATGTCAAACATGTATGCATGTGTTTGTTGGTTTCATCATTGCTTTTCCCCATCCATCCTTTCACAACTGATAAATTGTTGACTCCCAACAATCTACACAGCAGATACAATGCTCCACAAGAAACTCGATCAATATAATAATGACTATTCTGGGACATCACCCAAGGGCAAGTCATACCCCGTGTCTTTTGGGACTCATACCCAAGGGCAGGACCAACCCCGTGTCTTTAGGGACTAAAACCCAGGGGTAGGACCAACCCCATACACCCACATCGGAGTGTCTTCCTCGAGGGCTTTAGGGACTTTCACCCAAGGACCCACGGTCCCACATAAACAATATATCAAATGATAAGGCCTGTAGCATCACATAAGCACTTCGCCACCAATAAATTCTCTGAATATCATCTGTGATAACTCCATATCCTTCTTGCAATGCAACCCCACCATGAACCATTTCGACAACACAAACCATGAATCTTCATACCAATATACGTTCCAATATCATGGTAACATCTCAATACAATAAAACAAGATGCAATGACACCTTAAAACATTTTATGAAATCATAGAAATAACATGAAATTCCAACAAATAATTCAAGGAAAGAAATCAAATACACCATAGAATAGCATAAAATTCCCTACCTTACACCGACTTCCTTTTTGTGTTTCTTCTAAGTAGGCGATCTTTGCCTATTACGAGGAACTGAAATAAAATAACATAATTTAGGTTTTAGTTTATTGTTGCAAATTTTTAATTCTCACATTCTCTAATCTATATCCTACATGTTTTCAGATCAAATTGGAATTGAATTAAACAATATTTACAATGCATATTAATTTCCCTAATTAATTACCAAACACTAATTCTTTTGATTTTCTTAAAGCCCTATTAACAAATCCCAAGTGTCCAAATAACCCAATTCATCACATGTTTACTAATCTATTTTTCAATCAAACCAAATTAAAAAAGATTTATGCTGATCTTACCATTAATAAAATACTTAACTTAAAATACTTTAATCTTTAATTAATTGTGATTCTTAACTAAAACGGGTTTATAGCTAATTATACTCAACTTTTACACAATTTTTACCGTTAATTCTTTTCAACATACCATTAGGAACCAAAATAAACAAAAATTACAAAATTAAACAACTTGCTTACCTCAAATCTACACTTTCTCTCTCTAGATTCTCTCTCTAACCCAAGTTGCTGCAGGTGAAATGGTGCAAAACGAGCTGCAGCCCCCTTATAAAGGGTCTCCATGCACCCAAGCACGAGGTGGCAGCCCACATGGCTGCCACCAATCCACCCAAGTAGGAGGTGGCATTCCACTAACTCCAATTTCCCAATTATGCACTTTAGTCCTTCAAGTTATCAAAAATAAAACCCATAATTGCCCATTAGTCCTTTTGGTTTTCATAACCCTAATCAGTCCCTAAGAACCTAATAAGCATGCTTAGATCATTAGCTAATCCCACTTAACCTTAATCAAAGTTTAATTCATAATTAAACATGATTAGCATTAAACTAGTTTTAACATCTAATTAAGCAAGCTTAGAGTTAAGTACTAAAATAATCATTATTGCCTAATTAATTCATTAGTACTAGGTGTTACACTTATTATGTCCTAAGTAGTCATTTAGGGGATGTCAAGGAATCATTTGTGACCTTCCTTCACACCAAAATCAAATTTACAACCCATGTACATTCTTCACAAAAGTACATACATTTTTTAGAGCAAAGTCGGACCTTAATCACCCTCATTATGTCTTAAATAGTAATTTAAGGGACCTTGGGGAGTGATTTGTGACTGTGCCTCACCCTAAAACCCAATTTCAAACCCCACATACATCCTTAAGAAAAATATGTGCATTCTTAAAGAAAATACGTACATTCTTTATAGGGTGAACTAGGACCCCAATCTCTCGTATAGTGTCCTAAATAGTCATTTCGGGGGTCCTTGGGAAGTGATTTGCAAACTTACCTCAACACAAAATAAAAATTTCAAGCCTCGTGTACATCCTTAAGAAAAATACGTACATTCTTCACAAAAATATGTACATTTTTTATAAGAGGAACTAGGATTGCAATCCACTTATTATGACTATATATTTCTTTGAGGACCCTCAAGAAGTGATTTGAGGCATTCTTCCCACCTTAAAATGTACTTTGGAACCCCACCTACATCCTTAAGAAAAATACGTATATTTCTCATAAAAATACTTACATTTTTTCCAAGGGGAACAAGGACCTCAATCACCCTTATTATAAATATTCCTTTAGGGACCAAAAGAAAGTGATTTGAGGTGTTCCCCCACCCCAAAATGGACTTCTGAATCCTCTATACATCCTTAAGAAAATAAGTACATTCTTCGTAAAAATATGTTCATTTTTTCCAAGGAGAACCAAGACCTCAATCACCCTTATTATGACCTATATATTTCTATAGGGACCCTTAGGAAGTGATTTGAGGTGTTCTCCCACCTTAAAATGGGCATTGAAACCCCATGTATATCCATAAAAAAATGTAAGTACATTTTGAAGAAAAATAAGTACATTATTCACAAAAATATGTGATTTTCTTTCAAGAGGAAACAAGACTGTAATCACCCTTATTATGACCTATATATTCCTTTGGAGACCCTTGGGAAGTGATTTTGAAGGGTTCCCCCACCCCGACATAGACTTTGGTGCCCTATATACATCCTTAAGAAAAATAAGTACATTATTTACAAAAATACATACATTTTTTCCAAGGGGAATTGGGACCACAATGACCTTTATTATGACTTGTATATTCCTTTAGGGACCTTTGGGAAGTGATTTGAGGTGTTCTCCTACCCCAAAATAGAGTTTGGAACTCCACACACATTCTTAAGAAAAGTAAGTACATTTTTCACAAGAATACATACATTTTTCCATGAGGAACTAGGACCGCAATCACCCTTATTATGACCTATATATACCTTTGGGGACCCTTGGGAAGTGATTTAATCCAACCTCAAAATGGACTTTGGAATCCTACCTACATCCTTAAGAAAAGTAAATACATTCCTCAAAAAATACATACATTTTTTCCAAGGAGAACTAGAACCCCAATCGCCTTTATCATGACTTATATTTTAATATAGGGACCCTCAGGAAGTGATTTGTGGAATTCCCATGCCCCAAAATGGACTTTTGAATCTCATGTACATCAGTAAGAAAAATAATTACGTTCTTAAGAAAAATATGTACATTTTTCACAAAAATATGTCAATTTTTTCTAAGGAGAATCAAAACCCCAATCACCCTTATTATGACCTATATATTCACTTGTGATTGAAAGTGTTTCCCTACATCGAATTGGATTTTAGAACCCCAAGTACATTCTTAAGAAAAATAAGTTCATTTTTCACAAAAATTAAGCACATTCCTCACAAAAATATTTACATTTTTTCTACGGTGAACTAGTACCCTAGTAAACCTTATTAGGATTGACCTATATATTCCTTTGGGGATCCTTGAGGACTTGAGGCATTCTACCATTGTAAAATTAACTTTGAAACCCCATGTATATCCTTAAGAAAAATAAATACATTCTTCACAAAAATCCGTATATTTTTTTTTAGGGAAACCAGGACTACAATCAACCTTATTATCACCAACGTATATATTCCTTTTAAAACCCTCAAGAATTGATTTAAGGCATTCCCCCACCCTATAATTGACTTTGGAACCACACATACTATTGGAATTGAGACTCTAAAAGCAAGACATGATGGAACAAAGTTAGACTTAATTGTTTTTTGTTATCCTTTTAATGTATTGACATTGATTTGAACATTCAGCCCATGTCTTTCACATTCTGCTTAACTTTAGTGCATTTGAGTTGCATAAAAGATACAAGTCATGGGTTCCTTGTAAGTAGATAAGTTGTTTATAGTCGGTCATGGATTTGGGCAATCCATTAGAAACTATAATGCACCACTTCCTAATTGGATGGATGGCTTGTCATGATTGTTGGGGTGGATTTCTCATGCCGAGTGCAGTAGTGTATGTGATGCATATTGGACAAGACCTACAGTGAATCATGATGCAAGGTTATCAATTTCCATGATTCACCAAACTACTATATTGCATGGGCTCTCAACCTTGAGAGGATGTTAAGTATGTGCCTAAATCAATAGGAGGCTTTGACCTATAGGTGAGGCCCTAAAGTGGTTATATATCCCTATAAATTAGGTCACTATTGATGAAAGCTAGTGGCAATAGGTATTCTCAATAGAGACACTATGATATCTCATGGGATTGAGACAATATATCCCATTGGGTGATTCAAAGGACATGTGATCATGAAATTTGTGGCCACAATAATTCCTTTAGTGGAATTAGACATGCTTCTTGGAGCTAAGGTATGTCAGATGATCACATAATAAGTGGCATCTATAACTCAAGGATTAGAGAGGTAATCTTGATCGATGATAGCACTACCTTATTAGATTATGAACACCAATTCATGGGAGTCTTCATGTAATGGATAATAGGTCAAGGACCTAAGCTTCGTCTCATTGTTATTTACATAAGGTACTAGAATACAATAGATTCTCTTCAGTAGAATATTGAATCAATTTTAGAATTGAATTTTCAGGGAGCTAGCACTCCTATGGGTCCTAGTGGTCCTCGCTCTGAGTTCATGTACCATGATGACATGTTTTATGAGGGTTGGATTGGCTTTAGGTTCATTCTTGCACATAAAGGTGTTTTGGTAATTACACAAGGTTACACAGGGAATAATGAACAAGGTCTCTGAATTGGGCTAATTGATTAATTAGATGGCCCCATGTGGTTAATTAATCAATTCTGACCTATTTTGGGCTTAGATTAAGTGACCCAAGCCTTCATGGACTCAATTTACTTAAGCCTAGTGAGCAACCCTATAAATACCCCCTTATAGGTCAAGGTTTCATAATAACCTTTAGTTAATTATCTTCCACCTCCAAAGAGAGAAAGAGAAAGAGAGAGAGAGAGAGGGAGCCAAAGCTTCCTCCCTTCCATTTTCCATACTTTGGAGTGCCAAGATCATGATTCGAGTCATCAGGTGGTAGATCTTGGGTGTACAAGACCTCCAAACTATTTAGACATGTTCTTTATCACAAAGAATTGATTTAGGAACATCTAGATCTAGGTATGGGGTTCATATCTTTAGATCTATAGTTAATAATGGTTTTCATAGTCATTTTATTCCATAACAATAGATTTAGAGAATCCTAGGATAGTTTACATGCACCCTACGAGATCTAAGGACAAGGAATAGAGTAATCTGGGGTTCCCAACATGTACATCCTTAAGAAAAATAAGTACATTCTTCACAAAAATATTAACATTTTTTCCAAGGAAAACCAAGATCTCAAGAACCCTTATCATGATATATTCCTTTAGGGACCCTAAGGAAGTGATTTGAGACATTCCCTTACCCCAAAATAGACTTTGGAACCCCTATGTACATGCTTAAAAAAAAAAATGTACATTCTTACGAAAAATATGTACATTTTTAATAAAAATGCATACAGTTTTTTGAAGTGAAACCAAGGTCTGGATCACCCTTATTATGACCTAAATATTCATTTAGAGTCACTCCAGAAGAAATGTACTTATTTTTCTTATGGATATACTTGATAGGGGTTCCAAAGTCTTTTTCAAGGTGGGAGAATGCCTTAAATCACTTTCCAAGGGTAAAAATGACTTTTCCCAAAAAATTGATATATATATATATATATTTAAAGCATTTTTTTTGTGATCAATGATGTTTTTTTTTTTTTTTTTTTTTTGTGGAAAAAATCATATCTAGAAACAAACATATATTTGTAACAAATAAATTTTTATAATTTTTTTTACCTCAAAGTTTATATCCATGGTGAAAAGTTATATTTAACCATTGAATTTGCTCATGGTAAATAGTTACTATTTTTTTATAACCTTTTTCAATTAGATTCTATAGCAATAATAATAATAATAATAATAATTATAATAACAAAAAAATCATATTTATTGAAGACCAAAATACTTACTTTTAATCGTTGAACATATTTTTAGCAAATAGGTTTTTTAATATTATTATTATATAATTTTTTCATTTATTGAGATATTTAAGTAGCTCAATTGAAAAAATATTTCAATTATTTTTAGATTGTCATTTAACCAATGAAAAATAATTAATATATCACACACGGGCTGCCACTTGGCATATGAGTTGGGATGTTTTTCTTTTTTTAAGGAGACTCATGCATAAGGGAAGAGGGATTAAGAGATCACACCATGAGCATTAGAGAAGAGAACCTAGCTGCCACATTAAGGAGTCCACGGATTGGAGAGATTAAGGGAGAGTATGAGAGCTTTCCTATCATACGCTGAATAAACTTTGGTGTTTTGGGCATAACTTTCACTACAATTATCAAAATAAGGTGATCCTTGAAATCATAGAAAGGTAACAAAAAGGATACAATTCATCTATTGAGAATTTTTTTTAAATCAATCATTATCAATGAGTAAATCTCATGAAAATGTTCAAGTGATCTTTCCTATCATATGCTAAATAGGCTTTAGTAGTTTGAAGATAACTTTCATTGCAGATATTGAAACAAGGTGATTCTTGAATCTTTGGAAATATAAGAGAAAAGGATACAATTCGTATGTTGATAACTTCTCCTAAATTGATCATTAACAAAGATAAAAATTAGTGACAAGATTTGGGTATAGAATTAACCTTGGTGTCGACGTTTTGGAGATTTTGAAGAGAAGAAGGTGGCGGCTGCACATAGAAGGGTGCTCAAATACCATTGGAAAATGGAGTTGGAAGAAGAAAGGTGAGGTCTTGAGAAGAAAGGTGAAATCTTGAGAGACAAAGGTGAAGTCTTAAGAGGTTAGGAGAGGTATGTTTTATTTTCTTTTACTTGTTTGCCCTTCTTGTTTATGATCATCTCTTTACCTTCCTCATTTTCTTCCATCTTGTTCAGATTTAGGTTTATCTTTGGTTGGTGTAGATGCATAGGCCACACATATTGTTGCTTTCCATTAATTGGTGATTGATAAGGATGATTGCTTATTGATGTTAGAGATTTATGGATTTTCTTAGTTTTCTTTCTCTATTCTTAAGCCTCTTTAATTATCATATGGTTTTCTTTCTTTAGTTTTTCATAAAGATTCAATCTTTCTATCTTCCAAGTTCATCTTATGTTTCTTGCTCACAAATAAAAAATAAAAAAAATCTTTTGAAAAGCATGCAACCATGTTTCATTAAGTATGCAAATTTGAAAATAAATAAATAAATTCTGATTCTTGGTTTCTCACATGAATAAAAATTCATGGCTTCAAATGAATTTCCTCATGATTAGGAAGGATCGGGAAACATTGATTAAAAATTCATGTATATTAATTTGGACCTTGGTGAAGTTCAACATTCAAATCGTTTTTTTTCAAACAAAAGCCTACTAGCACTATTTGTTCAACTCGCTAACTTTCAGAATAAATAATTAGAATCAATTGGCTTACGATTTTTCTCAAATTATTTTGATTCTTGTATGGTGTTCCTAACTTCTTAAGCTTGTCAAAAAAAAAAAATAAAAAAATTATTCTGACTCAAAATCATTTATTTTTCATTGGGAGATTTAAATCAATTTTTATACATGTTCAATTTTTACCATATTTTGAACACCTGAACTAATTATGCACATTTAAATTATTTAGCAAGTTTTATAATTCTTGATGACATTTTTCTTTATATCTACATTTTTTAAATTAATTTTAAGACTTTTTTTATTTATTTAAAAATCTATTCTCTAAGGAGGGTAAAAAAAAATATTTTTCTTACACCTATCACATTGACCCTATTTCGTAGTTGAGGATAGTTTGGATTAATTTAAAAATATTTCTTATGTGATTAAATCATATTGTTATTTTTTCTATAAAATAAACATATTAAGTATATTGTAAAAATTTTCTCTTGATTTTACCATGCTTCTAGGTTAGTCAAATAAATTAGTTTTGAAATGATATTGAAATTTGCTTTATTTCTGACCAATGTGCTTGTAATGAAATCTAGTATTAAACAGGATAAAATTTAGTAATTTGAATTTTTTTTTATTGTAATCTAGACACATAAAGATGTTGTCCAATATTTTTCATGACAAAATTCCATTTTTAGGTATTTTTTTATGATTTATTTTGCAAGCTCCTTTGTTCTGATTGTATGTTGATGGTTTTGTGTAGTGTCCCTAATGTAATGAAATCTAGTATTGATCAACATGTGATTAAATAATTTAGTTTTTTTTTTATTGTAATCTAGTCATGTTAAACATGTTATTCAATTTTTTTTCATGATAAAATTCCATCTCTAGATATTTTTTTAGGATTTATTTTGTAAGTATCCCTTATCTGATCAACTGAATGTCATGTAGAGTATTGATAAATTTGATTTAATATGGATTAATTGAGGGTTGATTAATTCATTTTGATATTGGATTAAGTATCTCTTTACTTCATTATTTCACTTTAAATATTTCATTTGGGTATTCTATTTTTTGCCTATACATTGATTTCACTCTTGAATTTTGATTTGTGATTTGGGTTGATTCATGTTATGTATGATGTATCACGATTATTTATATTAATCGTTGTTAAGTATTGGGATAACATTTATTGTCTTATAAAAGCACTTTGCTCATTATCAAGGTACTTTTTTTTCTTCTTCCTTTGATTCATTTTCTTAGTATGTATGTGTTGTTTGAATGATTTTTAATAATGCTTTGACTTATTATATATTTCTCAATTCTTGATATCCATTGATTTACAAATCAATTGCCATAGGTACCTCAATTTAATTAGTAGATAACATTATTTAGGGCTTAGAGGGGTACTATTTTATGGTATCTTCCTGATGGGTAACCTAACTCCCATACTTAGACTCAGTTTTTCAAAGACACATTTTCTAAATATGGAGCCATTTTTTTACGGTTTTATTTCTTATTTTATTTTCCCTTTTAAAAAATAAATAAAATTAAGTGGAAACTCAAATTTTTTTAAAACAAAAAATAGGTTTTCACTAAAAAACGAGTCTAGCCATCAAATAGGGACACGTAAAAAATGCAAGTCCATAGTTGGATTCTAGGTTTATTCGTATGCATAAGGACATTTTGTAATTATGCAAGGTTGCATTTGTGAACAAGGTCTCTGATTTGAGCTAATTGATTAATTAGATTGTCTCGTGTGGTTAATTAATCAATTAGGGACTGTTTTGGGCTAGATTAAGTAACTTAAGTCTTGGTGGGCTCAAGTCACTTAAGCCCAGTAAGGGAACTCAATAAGTACCCCTTAGAGGTTAGGGGTTCCATCACATTTTTGGTGTAAAAGTTGTTTTCCACCTTCAGAGAGAGATAAAACACCAAAATTTCCTTTTTTCCATTACTCACACTTTAGAGTGCCAAGATCATGGTTTGAGTCTTCGAATGGAAGATCTTAGGTGCAAGAGACCTTTGGACTTCTTCTTCTCCACGTGGAATTGATCTGAGAACATCCAGATCTAGGTATGAGCTTTTTCTTCTCTAGATCTTTGTTTTAATATGGTTTTTGTAGCCATAAGTTTATGCTTTGATAGATGTAGAGAAGCCTAGGATAATTTGCATGCACCCCAAGTGATCCGGTGCTAGATAATGGAGTAATCCAAATTTCCAAGCACCAAGGACATGTAATATGCATATAAAAACATTTAGATCTAGAAAGATATGTTGAAGATCATATCTTGATGTTTCTAGGTTAATTCCTGTTAGTGAAGATGTATTAAATACATGATAGATCTCGTAAAATCAATAGCCTTCCACCTAATGGCATTTTCTGGATTTTGAGACATGAGGGATGGAATCCCCTAAGAGGTTTGATGGTTAGGGTTGCTTTCTTTCTTGAGATTGGAAGACAAGAGATGGAAAAAGTGAAGCTTTGAACCACTAAAAGGGGTTTATATATGCTTTCTATGGGCTTACGTGACTTAAGCCCATCTTATGCTTAGGTCACTTAAACTAGCCCACTTGAGTCCTAATTGATTAATAAGCCTTATTGGACTCCAATTAAGCAATTACTCTAGTCCAAAAAGACTATTCACAAGCTCCTTTGGAACCTTACGTATTTACTAAAATGCCCTTATGCACACAAGTGAATAAAGAGCACAACTAACCCTCATAAACTATGTCATCATGGAAACTAACCTTGATTAAGGACCATTGGGACCCATAGGAAAATACTAGAACCTTCAAAATCTAATTCTAAAGTTGACTCAACATCCCATTACAAGGAGTTAACTACACTCCAGTATTTTACGAAATTACAACAACATACTAGAACTTGGGGTTATGGCCTACTATCCATTATATGCAGGCTCTTTATGAACTAGTATTTGTAATCTAACAAGGTGAATGTTATCGACCTCTTAAGATTACCTCTACTGTCTTTAAGTTACGAATCACTATATTATGTGATCAACTAACATACTCTAGTTAAAAAAGAGCATATGTCAATTTCCAATTAAGGAATTACTTCAATTGTAGATTTTCTTACTACACATTCTTAGGATCACCTAAAGTGATCACTACAACAAATGAGAGATTTACTGATAAATGTTTTTATCTACGACTAAAATTTCACCATTAATTATAAATCTTACGGTATGAAAGAGAGATTTTGTCATAAAATATTTTACCAATAAGTTTTCTTTATAAAACTACTTTTTGTCATTAAAATTTGTTACTAGAAATTGAGGCAAAAGATTGTCACTCTTGCCACATGGAAAAAATTGTTTTGATGATGAAATTATTTGTCACTAATTTTAATTTTCAAAGATGAATAATTTTTGTCACTAATGATAAAATACACATATTTGTGATGAAATTATTTTATACTAATTTTCAATTTTCAGTGATTTTATTTTATTTTTTTGTCACAATGCACTAATTATGAAAAATTATTGTTTACATATGACGAACACTTTGGTAACATAAACTAAGATTTGTTATAGGGGACACACTATCTCAAACCCAAAATATATTGTAGTGTCTCTATTGAGAATAGCTGTTGTCACCAACCTCCATTAACAATGATATAATCTATAGGGAATATATGATTACTTTAAGGTTTCACCCATATGTCAAAGTTATTATAGACAATATTTTCTCAAGGTTGAGAGACCATATAATATAGTAACTTGGTGAAATCATGACTACCTGATAACTAACTTGTCTAATGTGTAACCATACATGCTAATGCACTCACCATTGCAACATTTTTTTTTTACTTTTTAATAATTTGAAAAGTTTTTTATTACACAAATCAAATATAAAATATTTTTGAATAAATATTTTCTAATAAAATTAAATAAAAATAGTTTTTTGTCAAATAAAGAAAATTTGATTGAAATATCTTTTGTAAATCAATTCATAAAAATATTTTTTTCTAAATAAATGTTGTAAAAATCTTTTTCAAATACAAATTGAATTGGAATACTTTTTCTTTTGCAAATTAATTTATAAAAATCTTTATTTCTAATAAATATCATTTGTGTACAATCAAATTGAATTGAAATACCCATTTTTTGAAAATATATTTGTAAAATTAATTTTTTGTTCGAGAAAATTGAATTGGAATACATTTTTGTAAATAAATTTATAAAAATTGTTTTTCTAAATAATTTGTAAAAATAACTTTTCTAAAATAAAAATTGGATTGAAATATTTTTTGCATATAAAATTGTAAAAATCATTCTTTTTTCAAAAAAAAAAAAAACATCTTTCTTGCAAATAAAAACAAATCAAAACATTCTTTTTATGAAATTTCTTTCAATAAATTCTTTTAATAATAATAAGTAAAAACAACTTTCTACAAAATAAAATTGAATGTGAATAAATGTAAATCAAATCTTTTATTCTAAATAAGTTGAAACATTTTTTTTTTTTTTTGTAAATAAACAATTGAAATTGTTTTAAAGCTCTCTTAATATTCCTTGAAAATGTGTTGTAATATTTGAAATAATCAAACTTTTTTTTTTCTAATTAATCTAATAAATCAAATTGTACATCTCTTGTGCCCCCATTGTATATTTATTCATATAATTCATTTTCTTAGTATTCATGATTAATTAATTAATCATCATATTTCCCTTCACTTATTTAGTAGAGATCCTTTTAAGGCTTATGATATGTTATCTTGTGGTATATTTCTAATAAGTAACCTAATCCCCGGATTTAGATTTGGTTTTTTACAAACATGTCTTTTTCTTCAAAAAAAAAAAAAAAAAAGCCACTAATGTTTTATTTATTATTTTGTTTTCCCTTTCAAAATAAAATTAAAATAAATGACAACACCATTTCAGAAGTTATTTTTTCCATAGTAAAAAAAAGTCTCGTCATTGAGTGAGAACACATGTAAAAAAAAATGCATGTTAATAGAAATTACTTAAAGGATTTAGAAATTTGGTAATTTTAATGAAATAAATTATTATGAAGAATACATTCCAAATTTAAGAAGGTTCTCTTTAAGATTTTTTTTTTTAAAGAATCTTTAAGAATTAAATATATCCTTTTTAGATAAGGTGCTCTTCAAATTTTGAATAAATAGGCCACAACTTATTGTTTATACTTTATAGTCCAAGTCCAAGACCTTCCCCGGTGAATATGAACTCTCCACCAACCAATACCTCAGAGACTCCACTGGAGCCAACCAAAATTGAAAAGAAAAAAATCTATGCATTATTTAATTTACAAAACTTTCACCAGCCAACACTCATTGAACTCAGACACCGTATGTCATTTGGATGCAATTTTATTTTATTTTTCTTTTTATTTAAAAAATAAATATTTTTAAATTTCAAAATAAATATATTTTATTAGTTTTGTTTTAGGCTTCTCATATTCTCAAAAAGACTATTGTCAAATCTAAAAACAGAAAAAAAATATATGAATCCAACCATTTTAAAATTTAATTTAATTTTTGCTATAAAATGAAAAATAAAAACATAAATTGAAAAATGCTTCAGCCAATAAAAAAATATGGTCAAATGAGACGGCGGAAGAGATTTAAATGGAGGCTGGAGGATGGAGGCTGAAGGCTGAAGGGCTGATGTCATACAAAATTGACTACTTTCTCAGTAATCCCCTCCACGTGACTCAAATCAGCACGGAAGCATTGAACAAGACCCCACCACCAGCTACAAGTGGGTGAGACGTGGACACAGCATTTCTATTACTTATAAATATCCAACACTCACACGCTACTTTGGCAACCCAGCTTCTGTGCAGGACTTGTCCGCATACTCTTCTCTTTTCTTCTATCTCTTTGAAGCTCTGTGGAGGATTTTACTAGTCATCAATGGCATCTGTGGAGGACATTAGAAACGCTCAACGTGCCAAGGGGCCGGCCACCATTCTAGCCATTGGCACTGCTACTCCAGACAACTGTGTCTACCAGTCCGAGTACGCTGATTACTATTTCCGGGTCACTAAAAGCGAGCACATGACCGACTTGAAGAAGAAGTTCAACCGCATATGTAAGTATATATATTCATGCATCAATTGGAACATCCATTACATACATATATGTATAATTATCATAATGCTTTAAGATTCCCCTGCAAGAATTGCCAAGTTTTCTTCAAGCTTCCTGTGTGTTGCTTTTCTGTAAACTTATTAAATCTGTGAAAAATGAGGCGCTATACATTGGTTTATTATTTCGTAGTAGCGCTGCTCTTTCCAATCGTATATAAATTAATTGCCCTGCCTAGGAACACATATAGTTATTGTAATAATAAGTAATAATCTGTTTTATATTTATGTTGATCATCTTGAGTGATAATGAATTAAGCTGCCCATTATTACTGAATGAATTTTGCTTTGCTAGTCCATTAGCTAATATATTAAATTCCTTTAACTTATATATAGGTGAGAAATCAATGATCAAAAAGCGATACATTCATTTGACTGAAGAAATGCTTGAAGAGCACCCAAATATGGGTGCTTACATGGCTCCATCGCTCAACATACGCCAAGAAATTATCACTGCTGAGGTACCTAAGCTTGGTAAGGAGGCCGCATTGAAGGCTCTTAAAGAGTGGGGCCAACCTAAGTCCAAGATCACTCACCTTGTATTTTGTACAACTTCGGGAGTAGAAATGCCCGGTGCTGACTATAAACTAGCCAATCTTCTAGGCCTCGAAACATCAGTTAGAAGAGTGATGTTGTATCATCAAGGCTGCTATGCAGGTGGGACTGTTCTCCGAACTGCTAAGGATCTCGCAGAGAATAATGTAGGAGCACGAGTTCTTGTGGTATGCTCTGAAATCACGGTTGTTACTTTTCGTGGGCCTTCTGAAACCCATTTAGACTCTTTAGTGGGTCAAACCCTTTTTGGTGATGGGTCAGCAGCTGTAATTGTTGGATCAGATCTAGATACCTCCATTGAACGACCACTCTTCCAACTTGTTTCAGCGGCCCAAACATTCATTCCTAATACACAAGGTGCTATTGCTGGCAACTTACGTGAAGTGGGTCTAACCTTTCATTTGTGGCCTAATGTGCCTACTCTGATTTCTGAGAATATAGAGAAGTGCTTGACTCAAGCTTTCGGCCCACTTGGTATTAGTGATTGGAACTCCTTGTTTTGGATCGCTCATCCAGGTGGCCCGGCCATTCTGGATGCAGTCGAAGCAAAACTCAATTTGGAGAAGAAGAAACTTGAAGCAACAAGACACATCTTAAGTGAGTACGGTAATATGTCAAGTGCATGTGTGTTGTTTATTTTGGATGAGATGAGAAAGAAATCACTTAAGGAAGAAAGGACCACCACAGGTGAAGGATTGGACTGGGGTGTTTTATTTGGTTTTGGGCCAGGTTTGACCATTGAAACTGTTGTGCTGCATAGCGTTGTTGGGGCTACAAATTGAGTGAAAGGAGACAATTTCAAATTAAATCAAATAGGAGTTAATAAAGACATATGTCTTTTATTTGTAACATCTTTTATTCTTTATTAAAATTGATGTTTGTGGTTCAAATTAGAGCTTGTTGGAGGGCTTCATTAGTAACCTCAAGTTAAAAGGGATGAGACATCAAGTTCTTACAGTTTCGTTATCTAGATGAAATTCCCTCAAAAGTTGTATAAACATCCACCGTGTTCTTTTAAAGATTGTTGAGAGTAATACAAAGAAAAGAATAAAATAACAAATTGCCTTTTCCCTTTGTAACTAAGAAGTCTGCTGCATGATAGCTGCATTTGTGTGACAGAAGCAAAGCCATGTGGATGCCAAAAGTAATGCAACAATTTGAAAAGAGTAAACAGGGCGGTTGATTAGTTAACTTCCACAATTCCGCAACATTTGATTCAAAAGACTTTAGCTTTATCAATTACTTAACTACTCCTCCGTATGTGGATAAATTCTTGTACCATCTGAAAAGGTATAGAAGATAGTTATCCTCATAAATAGGTTGCCTAATTAATTAGGTGATCTTCAATAATTCAACAAGATAGGGATTTTAAAATATTTTTACTTTATTAATTCCTTAACTACTCCTTAAACTTCTTTTTTTCTCCTTTTTGTGAAAAGCTCTTTACCCTCAATACATATGATATATTCCGTTGCTAGGAACTTGGATTTGAGTATGTATTAATTACTATTCTTAATCAAATTTATTATTGAAAAATTATTTTTAGTTATGGTTTTTTTAATATACTTATTACACATTTATCATATGTACTTGTTTAATATATTTATCATTCAACAACAAATACAAGAAAAGGTATAAAAGACAATGAAATTACAAACTAAATTGCCTTTAATTTTTTTATAGTTGAAGGCCTTCTTTTCCACCCCCAGTCTCCAATAAATTAGACTCTACAAAGCTTCTTCTATGCTACTCTCTGATTCTACTTCTAGTGCAAAGCCTTGGCACTCTACATTATCTTGCTATTGCTAAGAGACAATCCAAGAATATTGAAGATAATGAAGTTAGGTTGTTGTAGTATAATACCTGAGTCCTTCTCTACTTGCAACTATGGGACCGTACATGAAGAAGCATTTAATAAAGGGTTTTAAGAAGCATAACATATTTTTAATTCCAAATTATTTACAAATAAAGTGCAACAACTACATAAAAAATGAATTTTGATGAATCATGATTGAGGGCGAATTTATTTTTCGAAATTAATTATTCTTTAAAAAAAAATCCATTTCATCACAATGAAAGAATTAATGCAAAAATTTAGTGCTTGTTTCTATATACTTAGTGTTAACTACTTTTAAAAATGGAAAATGATAATAACTTTTATATAAAATGTATAATTTTTTTTTTGTTAGAAAAATATATACTTCTAAACAATTTTTTAAAAATATTATATTTTTATTGTAAGACTTAGAAAGCTCTTACATTTTATGTCAGAGTTACTAGCTTTTTCTATTTTAAAAACAAGAAACACGAATTGCTCCGAACACTAAATAGTTATTAAAAATATTTAATCTAAATTTTTTTTTATAGTATAAATTGATTAATTTAAAATTTTTACATCAACTGTTATACGATAACGAATAATTTAAGTATCACACACAAAGTTACGCAAAAAAATTGATAATTTTATTTCAGATGATTCACAATATTTCAATGTTTTTTAAAATATATTAATTTTAAAAAATAAATTTATTTATAGAAAACATGCAGTAAATATATAAAAGATGGATCTGATGAAACATTAATTAAAGTGAACTTCCTTTTTTCGTAAAAACAATTTTAAGAAAATTAATTTCACCACAAAGAAATATTTTCAAAGATTTAGTAATCAAAACTATCATATTTAAACTCAATTATTTTTATACTTTATGTTCATCCCTACAACAATTTTTTAAAAAAAATATTTTAATATGATTGTACTAAGAGTATTATTTACCAAAAAAAAAAATTATTATTGACACAGAATATAAATCTCTATTGCAATCTAAGAATGCTTAGGTTCCAAAACCTTGATTTATTCATTTTTGCTAACCATACCTACATTCACGGATTAGAAAGAATCATTTAACTATACCATAGAAATTATTATAGTAAACAGAAAAAATACCATTATTAAACCCCACAATATCTCATACTTTCTTGTTTGTTATATCTACACCTTAAACTAATAGATTTGGCTCTCTATGGTGTCTCATATTTTTCCTTACTATTAAGATATAGTCCTTAACAAATTTGGGGTTTATTATTCATTCAATAAAGTTCCAATTTCACTTTAATCAATCAATAGTCCATGCATTATACCTTATGAGCATTTAGACCTACATCTCTGCATTATGAGTTGTATGGAAGATCCAAGTCATGGATTCCTTACAAGTAGATGGGTTGTTCACAACTGGTTTATGAACTTAGACAATATATTAGACTTCTTAATTGGAGGGATGGTTAGTCTTGGCCATCGGGACGGGTTTCCCATGATGAGTACACTAAAGTGTATGGTTACATATTGGACAGGACCTATAGTGAACCATAATGTAAGTTTATCAAGTTGTCATGACTTCACTAAGCTACGTTATTGTATTGTCTTTCAACCTTGAAAGAATATTGAACTTGAGCAGAAGTTAGTAGTGACTTTAACCTATGGGTAAGATCTTAAAGTGATCATATATTCCTTATGGATTGGACCACTGTTGATGAAAACTACTAACAATAGGTATTCTCAATATAAGCACCATGATATTTAATGGGATTGACATGGTGTGTTCCCTTGGGTGATCTTAAGGATGTGTGTTTAGGTCAACCATGGTCATCATAATTCCTTGAGTGGAATTTGACATTAGTTTTTGGTGAGCTTAGATAATATGTCAATTGATCACACTCTAAGAGGATTTGGAACTCAAAGATGGTAGAGGTAATCTTCAAAATTTGATAACTTTTACCTTATTAGATAAAATATTTTAAAATTGGATGATTTCATGTTTTCAACTAGAGCTTTGTGTCAAATGTTTTCTAAACTTGTTTAAAAGGTTTTAAGTTGAAAAAAATGGTTGTTGAGCCAAAAATGGCTTAACCGGTTAAAGAACCGATTGACCTATTCAGTTCAATCGATCGAATTGTGCAAAAACCTTCTCTATATTCCAGAATGCTTTTTCAACCGGTCGAGGCTAAACCTCATTTGGTTGAGTACCAATCGAGGGGTGGTCAAGGGACGGTTGAGGTCGATTGGTCACCTGCCATGCATTAAATGTCAACGGCTAATGAACCGATCGAATTGGAGCTCAACCGAACGAGCCCCTAACAACTAGTTTAACATTTTTCTTCTATAAAAAAACTCTAGTCTTCATTGTTTTAAGAGCTTAACCTTCCAAAACCTTTCTTGAATATAATTAAGCCTTGGGAGAGTGTTTTTGAGTGCATCATTATTATGAAACTTGCATATCATTAACGTACTTTTCAATCCTAGTTTATCTCTTATCATTTGAGCCTAAAGTTTTGTACTAGGATTTTGTGAGATTATTTTTTATCCTTATTTGTAAATCTTTGAGAAGAAAAGTCTAAGTGTGAGGTATCACTCAAGGATTCTCAAGTGTGAGGTATCACTTTAGGGGTTGTTCAAGAGTGAGGTATCTCTTGAGGATTGTAAAGGGTGCTTGGAGCCAAAAGTCCAAGAGGGTTGATTGGAACCATAATCCAATTGCATTGCTTGAAGGCTTGGGTTGGAAGCCTTGAATTAGTGAAACCTCAAGCTTGGGATTGAAGCTAGAGGAGAGTGGACGTAGGCCAAGTTGCGCCAAACCATTATAAAAATCTTATGTTTGCATTCGGGATCCCAAGTCATTCATATCATCCAAAACCCTGAGTTGTTCATATGATCCAGAGCCCTGAGCTCACGACTTAGAGTAGCACATGTCATCCATAATCCTAAGCTCTTTATAGAATCTAGAGCCATGGGTTTCACAACCAAAGTCATTCACATCAACCATAGCCTTTTATCTCATGACCCAAAGACATTTATATCATACATGACATTGAGCCCGTTCATAACATCAAAAGCCCTGAACTCCTGACTCGAATTAGTTATTGTCATCCATAGCCCTGAGTTTTTCATAGCATCTAGAGCCTGGAGCTCACGACCCAGAGTAGTTCATGTCTTCCACAACCCTGAGTTGTTCATAACATCTAGAGCCCTAAGCTCATGACCTGTAGTTGTTCATGTTAACCACAACCCTAAGTTGTTCATTGCATTTAGAGTCTTGAGCTCATAACCCCAAGTCGTTTATATTATCCACGAACTTGAGTTGTTCATAGAATTTGGAGACCTAAGCTCACAAGGTGAAGTGGTTCATATCCTACACTTCCTTATGTTTTTTGTAGCATTTAGAGACTTGAGCTCATAACATGCAGACATTCATGTCCTCCACCGCCCTAAGTTGTTCATAACATTTAGAGCCTTAAGCTCATGACTCAGAGTCGTAGATGTCAACCAAAGTCCTGAGCTGTTCATTTCATCTAGAGCCCTAAGCTAATGACCTCAAGTCATTTATATCATTCACGATTCTAAGCTATTCATAAAATTCAGAGACCTGAGCTCATGACATGGAGTCATTCATGTGCTCTACTGCTCAAATCTTTTCATAGATTTAGACCTATGAGATCACAACCAAAATCGTTCATGTCATCCAGAATCCTGAGTTGTTCATTTTAATAGCCTTGAGCTCACGACCTAAAGTCGTTGAAGTCAACCACAACCCTAAGTTGTTCATAGAATCTAGAGCCCTAAGGTCACGACCCAGAGTCGTTCATGTCATCCACAGCCCTGAGTTGTTCATAGTAACTAGAGCCTTTGACTTACGACAAAGAAATGTTCATATCATCCACAACTTTGAGCTATTCATAACTTCTAAAGCCCCAAGCTCACGGGACACTGAGTTGTTCATGTCTTCCATAGCCCTCTACTCTTCATACCCGTGATTTTCTACCAAAAATTGCCATGAAAACGTCTTCACATGCATCTCATGCATCCCCTTGCAGTCGTCTGAAGACAAGTTAGTGTGCTTTGCTTCACCAAAATTCAGCGTGCACCAAGTCTCTATGTAAAGATGAGTCGGTTGCAACCTTCCCAAAATTTCTCCATTAACGGATCCCAAGTATCTCCACCAAAATTATACAAAGATAAATACAAAAAATAAAAATTAGAAATTTCATAATAATATAAAATAAATAAATAAATAAAATCTCAAATGATGCAATGAGGGGAAAAAAAAAAAAGAATATCAATCACATATTTAGTTAAATAGAAAAAGGAATATTATTCCATGTAACTTAACAGATTAGATTCAAAATCTCAAGCAATTTCCTAAAAAATAAATAAATGAATGAATGAATAACCGAACAAAAGAATAAGTAAATAAATGAATAAATAAATATCACATGAGCAATTAGAATTTGAAAATAAAAATAATGCAATAGAAAACAATGAAAAACGGATGCAATCAAGAATCGAAATCAAGTCCAAACAAATGTCCAAAATGACCTATTACGAAAAAAGTGCCTAAGTGACCTAGGGTGAATGTGTGCAAGCTGGAAGGTGCCTAGGTGAATCTAAGTGGGCCTAGGTGAATCTAGATGAGTTTAACCGAAAGTGCAAATTAAGGTTGCCAAGGGTCACAATGGGGTTAGATAAATCTCTCGATCAGAGTCTCCAAGGTGGCTCAAAAAAAGGTAAGTAGTATGAGTAACAATGGACCACCAAGGAACTACTATGCAACACTAGAAGTGAACTTAAAGACATGTGCTAAAGGGACAAAATTGAGGGTCTACATATATGTTTAATTCACTTTAAACATTTGAATTACATTGTTTTTATTTATAAAAATAAAATAAATTTTAAAAATCAAATTCATTTATTTTACAACATACATTTATATTAAATTATTTGTAATTATTAATTAATTTGCTATTAAAAATATAATAATAATATATCTTAACGAGGAAATTTTGAATTCCTGAAAAAATGTTTAAAATAATTGTTATAAATGAAGTAGTGAATGCCACCACATCATTATAATAAATGTTAATTAAACATTATTTATGACTTCCATTAATTCAATATTAATGGAAGCCATTTAGAAAGTCTATAGAAAGGTTTCCCATCCCCCATGCAAGGAGCATCCTAAGAAAAGAAGCAGTCTCTCATTCTCTCTGTTTTTCATTCTCTCATCTCTCCTACTTTTCTTCTCTAATTTCTTTCTCCCCATTATATATTATTAAAGTAATATATATTTGTCTCTACTTTTATTTGCATTTATTCTGGTTTTGCAACAATAATTTTTATTTTTATTTTTCTATTTTAAATACACAAAACTTGGGTTCACATTTTGGTTGTTAAGTGGTCTTAACGTTTCTATGTGTTTTAAATATGGTTCCTGCTTTTTATTTTTAAAATAGTAACAATAGTAATCATTAGTATAATGTACATAAAAATAATACTGGTAAAGAAAGAAAAAAGAAGAAGCAGTTTTTAAGATAATAGAATGGTATAATGTATGACTATTGAAATGTTAATCAAGCTAAATATTAACAAAGTTTTATTTTACCATTGCATATATTTTTAAATGATACATTTATATTATGTAATAGAATTAGAAACATTCATATTTTTACATTTCATTGTTTATCCTAATTATGATATAATATGCTAAATTTTAACTATAAAAAGATGAAATAATTTTAATTATTTGTATATTTTTAATTTTTATTATATGTAAATTACATATTTATCATGTCATGTTCACATCATTATTCTATGTAATTCAATCATTGATCTAATTTATTTAATAACTGGTTCGACTTTGAAAATATTTGGTAACATGAACTCTTCACCAACCAACCTCAGAGGCTCCACTCCATAGAGGCAACTTCACATCTATGTGGGAACCAACCAAAATTGAAAAGAAAAAAAATCTACGAATTATTTAATTTAGGAAACTTTCACCAACCTACACTCGTTGAACTTGGACACCGTATGTCATTTGGATGAAATTTTATTTTATTTTATTTTTCTTTCTATTTAAAAAATAAATATTTTTAAATTTCAAAATAAATATATTTTATTAGTTTTGTTTTACGCTTCTCATAGTCTCAAAAAGACTATTGTGAAATTTAAAAACAGAAAAAATATATGAATCCAACCATTTACAAATTAAATTCAATTTTCGTTATAAAAGGAGAAATCAAAATAAAAGCACAAATTTTACCTAATATATATATATATATTTCTAGGAAGTAGGGTATTCAAGTTGAGGTTTGTTCGGAATGCTGCCAAATATTTTAACGCAAGAAAAATGCTTCAGCCAAAACAATGGTCAAATGAGACAGCGCAAGAGATTTATCCCTTTTTAAAAAATCGCAACTGGAGGGTGGAGGCTGAAGGGCCGATGTCATACAAAATTGACTACTTTCTCAGTAATCCCCTCCACGTGACTCAAATCAGCACGGAAGTATTGAACAAGACCCCACCACCAGCTACAAGTGGGTTGCAAGTGGACACAGCATTTCTGATACTTATAAATACCCAACGCTCACACACTGCTTTGGCAACCCATCTTCAAGCACTAGTCCGCATACTCTTCTCTTTTCTTCTACCGCTTTGAAGCTCTGTGGGGGATTTTACTAGTCATCAATGGCATCTGTGGAGGACATTAGAAACGCTCAACGTGCCAAGGGGCCGGCCACCATTCTAGCCATTGGCACTGCAACTCCAGACAACTGTCTCTACCAGTCCGATTACGCTGATTACTATTTCCGGGTCACTAAAAGCGAGCACATGACCGACTTGAAGAAGAAGTTCAACCGCATATGTAAGTATATATATTCATGCATCAATTGGAACATCCATTACATACATATATGTATAATTATCATAATGCTTTAAGATTCCCCTGCAAGAATTGCCAAGTTTTCTTCAAGCTTCCTGTGTGTTGCTTTTATGTAAACTAATTAAATCTGTGAAAAATGAGCGCTATACATTGATTTAATATTTCGTAATAACTCTTTCCAATCCTATATAAATTAATTGCCCTGCCTAGGAACACATAGTTATTGTAATAATAAGTAATAATCTGTTTTATATTTATGTTGATCATCTTGAGTGATGATGAAGCTGCCCATTATTACTGAATGAATTTTGCTTTGCTAGTCCATTAGCTAATATATTAAATTCCTTTAACTTATATATAGGTGAGAAATCAATGATCAAAAAGCGATACATTCATTTGACTGAAGAAATGCTTGAAGAGCACCCAAATATGGGTGCTTACATGGCTCCATCGCTCAACATACGTCAAGAAATTATCACTGCTGAGGTACCTAAGCTTGGTAAGGAGGCCGCATTGAAGGCTCTTAAAGAGTGGGGCCAGCCTAAGTCCAAGATCACTCACCTTGTATTTTGTACAACTTCGGGAGTAGAAATGCCCGGTGCAGACTATAAACTAGCCAATCTTCTAGGCCTCGAAACATCGGTTAGAAGAGTGATGTTGTATCATCAAGGTTGCTATGCAGGTGGGACTGTTCTCCGAACTGCTAAGGATCTCGCAGAGAATAATGCAGGAGCACGAGTTCTTGTGGTATGCTCTGAAATCACGGTTGTTACTTTTCGTGGGCCTTCTGAAACCCATTTAGACTCTTTAGTGGGTCAAGCCCTTTTTGGTGATGGGTCAGCAGCTGTAATTGTTGGATCAGATCCAGATACCTCCATTGAACGACCACTCTTCCAACTTGTTTCAGCGGCCCAAACATTCATTCCTAATACACAAGGTGCTATTGCTGGCAACTTACGTGAGGTGGGTCTAACCTTTCATTTGTGGCCTAATGTGCCTACTCTGATTTCCGAGAATATAGAGAAGTGCTTGACTCAAGCTTTTGGCCCACTTGGTATTAGTGATTGGAACTCCTTGTTTTGGATCGCTCATCCAGGTGGCCCGGCCATTCTGGATGCAGTCGAAGCAAAACTCAATTTGGAGAATAAGAAACTTGAAGCAACAAGACACATCTTAAGTGAGTACGGTAATATGTCAAGTGCATGTGTGTTGTTTATTTTGGATGAGATGAGAAAGAAATCACTCAAGGAAGAAAGGACCACCACAGGTGAAGGATTGGACTGGGGTGTTTTATTTGGTTTTGGGCCAGGTTTGACCATTGAAACTGTTGTGCTGCATAGCGTTGTTGGGGCTACAAATTGAGTGAAAGGAAAAAAAATCACAAGGGGACAATTTCCAATTAAATCAAATAGGAGTTAATAAAGACATATGTCTTCTATTTGTAACATCTTTTATTCTTTATTAAAATTGATGTTTGTGGTTCAAATTAGTGCTTGTTGGAGGGCTTCATTAGTAACCTCAAGTTAAAAGGGATGAGACATCAAGTTCTTACAGTTTCGTTATCTAGATGAAATTCCCTCAAAAGTTGTATAAACATCCATTGTGTTCTTTTAAAGATCGTTGAAAGTTAAGAAAAGAATGGAATAAAAAAAAAATTGCATTTTGCCTTTGTAACTCAACAGCGTGCATGATTGATTTGATAGTTGTAGTTTCTTGAACAATAACAATGCCATGTGGATGCCAAAAGTTATACATCGATTTGAGAAGGTTCAGGGTACATTACATTTAAATTTACTTTGCTGGTTCCTATTGCTCCACTTTCATGTCTATCATTCTGCAGATTAGTAGTAAAACCGAGCAAACTCTTTCTTTCTCTTGTATTTTGCTCTCCTTTCTTACATGAAGTTGGCCAATGGACCAATTTTTTGAAAATCAGAAAGAAAAGGAAATATGAAAAGTTAACAAACAATAAACAAATGGTTTAAAACTTAGTCAAATAAAATTAATAGAAATAAATTGTTTAGTGCTACCGGTTAA